>NW_015174314.1:347674-356021 GCF_001447785.1 Gekko japonicus | reverse complement strand
ATTCTAACACAAGCTTTGAGTTCCCAGTAATTACGAATAAAACTTCTCTAAGCGTCAGTACTTTTCCCCTGACTCATGCCTAGTAAGTTTATAGGAAAGCTTTTCTGCTAAAAAAAGGAAACCATGAATAGTCCATAAACAGATTCATTACTTCCGATACAACAGTCAATCAAGCTAAAGAGGGGTAATGGCAATGGTATGAATGAATGAAACAAAAAAGGACAAAGGTGAAGTTGTCTACAGATGCTCAGTTTTGCCTTCGGGGGGGGGGGGATCACAATATGAGGTTGTACGCTAGAAAAGTCAGCTATTTACTTTTGCCAGGTCCAATGGCTGCAATCCAGCTCGGAGCAAGATTGCTCGTACATCTACAGAGATGAATGGGCTTCAGGACGCTTACCTCTTCATTGGACTGCGGTCAATTGATTCATTCATACCGGGAGTATACGTGTATTTCTTGAGGGAAGGGTTTCAAGTCCTGATCTCATTCAGAGAGTTTAATGGAACCGCAAAATATCTACTGTTTATAAATAATGCGTTTAATCATTTACGAGTCCACCTGGCCTCTAAGAAAAAAAGAAGGTGAGCATTAACACTATGGTATAACAGGACGGTTCTATAACCGTACGTTTCTCCATTATTTTACGAAGAACTTTGGTGTGGCAACTCCAGTTCACGACAAAACACTTTGGCCTGCATAAATCTCCAAGGCAATCACGAGGCAGTAAAAAGAATAAAGGATTCTTAAAAAAACATACAAAGGAAGCTGACAGGAAGAAAGCCGATTCCTTTGAAATGTGGTGCTGGTGAAGAGTTCTACGATACCGGGGGCCGCCAGAAAGACAAATAAGTGGGTTCTAGATCAAATCAAGCCTGAACTATTTTATCAAGATTTTCTGTTCCTTGGCTCCATGGTCAACTGAAAGGGCGAGCATAGCCAAGAAGAGAAGAAGGAGAGAGAGAGAAGAGATTACCCAAGGGAGTCTCAGAGCAGCTTACAAACTCCTTTCCCCTCCCCTCCCCTCCCCACAACAGGCACCCTGTGAGGTAGGTGGGGCTGAGAGAGCTCTGATAGAAACTGCTCTTTTCAAGAACAGTTGTGCCAGAACTATGGCTTGCCCAAGGCCATCCAGCCAGGTGCAAATGGAGGAGTGGGGAATCATACCCGGTTCTCCCAGAGTCCGTGCACTTAACCACTACACCAAACTGACTCTCTGAAGGAGACTGAGACTCTCTGAAGGAGACTGAGACTCTCTGAAGGAGACTGAGACTGGGAAGGGCAGCCACGAAGGAGCCAGAAAAGATTCTTGAGTGTAAGGATGTGTTGCTGGTGACCAAGATCAAGACAATTCATGCCGTAGTATTCCTCACTACTGTGTATGGGTGTGAAAGATGGACAATGGAGAAAGCCGAGAGAAACAAGTTGATTCAGTTGAAACGTGGTGTTGAAGGAGAGTTTTTAAGGATACTGTGGACTGCCAAAAAGACAAATAAGTGGTTTCTAGATCCAATCAAGCCTGAACTCTCACCCTAGAAGCTAAAATGATCAAACGGAGGCTATTGTGCTTTGGCCACATTATGAGAAGACAAGAGCCACTGGAAAAAACAATAATGCTAGGAAAAGTCGAAGGCAGCAGGAAAAGAGGAAGACGCAACGTCAGATGGATGGATTCAATCGAGGAAGCCACAAAGGCCCTCAGTTTGCAAGACTTGAGCTGGGTTGTTAAGGATAGGGCGTTTCGGAGGTCATTAATTCACAGGGTCATCATACGTTGTAACGTTGGGAGTGTCTTGACAGCACTTACACACACACACACACACACACACACGCACAAAACATTAATCACCTGTCTAAACCCCACAAAACTACAACAGTTTGGTGCAGTGGTTAAGTGCGCGGACTCTAATCTGGGAGGACCGGGTTTGATTCCCCACTCCTCCACTTGCACCTGGCTGGAGGACCTTGGGCAAGTCATAGTTCTGATAAGAGCTGTTCTTGAAAAAGAGCAGTTTCTGTCAGAGCTCTCTCAGCCCCACCTACCTCACAGGGTGTCTGTTGTGGGGAGGGGAAGGGAAAGGAGTTTGTAAGCCGCTCTGAGACTCCTTTGGGTAGTGAAGGGCGGGGTAGAAATCCAATCTCTTCTTCTTAAATATGGTTCGTCTACTTTAGCTGCGCGAAAACCGTGGAAAGAATAAAGATCTGAATTTAATCTCGCTGTTCCCAATACGGAGTGCTCCTGTGCTTTAATGTCTCAGTCAATACTTTGAGGGGAGGACACCAGATAAAACCGTGCAGTTTTAAATTATGATTGTTCAATAGTTCTGAAACAATAAATAGTTTATGGACCCCATCTACAACAGAAAGCTCTACTGCTTTTAAAATCTCTTACTGCAACTCTAGAGTCCAGCCTACGTGTGATGGGCAGGGAGCGCAGGAACCGTTCAATTCTGCATTTCCTTTTTGGCACTAAAAAGCCACCTGTATGCTTCCAGCGCTGCATTTCGCTGGTGAAAGCCATCATTGAAGGGCTTTTACTAATGAATTATACCACTCATCCAAGGAGGCTGGGTAAATAAAATCCGAAATGAAGCTCGCTTTGTCTTTGAAATTCTAGAGAATGGTGCTCTGATAACGGGCTGCGATCCAGGGCACTGAGAATGCAAGAGCGGGAATGGACTCCTTTAATGCAAAGTTTTCTCACCCATCAGCTGAAAATATAGGGGACAGAAAGAGAAAGAGTGCGGGTGAGAGATTTCCCCTCGCTTGCAAACAAAATCGCAACTTGAACAGTGCAACGTTTTCAGTATACATACAGCAAGGGACAGCCATTCAAATTAACTAGATATGCGTCCACTAGCGCCTTAGAGGGCGACAAGATTTTTCAGGGTATGCCCTGACCTGGATAGCCCAGGCAAGCCCAATGTCATTTGACTCCGGCAAGTACTTGGATGGGAAACCTCCTTGGAATACCAGCAGTCGGAATGACGGGGCAGGCAGCCACCTCTCTGAATACCCTACAAGCCCCCAGTAAGAGTCAATCACCAGAGGTCGCTGTGACTTGCGGGTGTGCACACACTCACACACACACACACAAGAAGAAGAAAAATACCCCCCTCCCCAGATTTTGGGGGTATGAGCTTTTGAGATTATTATGCTGACATTCGTGTTAAGTATTTAGATCGGTTGTTAATGGATTTAATAGGCCAATCTCATAATTATAAATCCATCTTTCCTCAAGAAATGCTGTTAACTGTTGAAATAATGGCAAATGTTTTGTATCTGGCTTCTAAAAAGCGAGATGTGTGTTAACTGTATTGAGTACTCCTTATGTTTTGTATACTTCTTAGTGCATAACGCCAATAAAGCTTGTTGTTGTTGGAGAGTCAAAAGCTCCCTGATGGTATACTTCTTAGTGCATAATGCCAATAAAGCTTGTTGTTGTTGTTGTTGTTGGAGAGTCAAAAGTTCCCTGATGGTGTCGTCTGTGTGTGTGTGTGTGAGACTTATGGCAACCCTATGAATTAACGACCTCCAAAAATCGTGTTGTTAACAGCCTTGCTCTAGAGTGCTACTGGATACAAATTGAGCTGTTCTGCTACGGGCCAACGTGGCTACCCTCTGAAACCGCTCAAATTCGTGCGCTTGAAAGCTGGGAAAAACGTATTTGAAAGAGAGAGGAAACCACACGAGAAGCAAAACTGCGATAACCGTTAACGTGGCTTTAAACTCAGGTTTGCTTACGGATGATAAATCGACGGTTTCGCACGTGAGCTCTTCCCTTCAGCACTGCCTCACCTTCGTCACTGTTTCTGACATCTTAACATGCCAAATATATTGATATCGAAAGCTCTCCTACTCCACATACATAAGGACACTAGAACTGCCTTGTTGTGCCAGATCAGTGGTACAATCAGTCCCCCATCCTGCCTCAATACAGTGGACAACCAGTTCCTCTGGAGGGCCGACAACAGGGCAGAGAAGCTGAGGCTGTCACAACAACACAAGAAGGGCCCTTCTGGATCAGAGTAAGACTTCATCTATTCCAGCATCCTGTCTCACACAGTGGCCTCCCCTGGAGGGCCCTTAAGTGTGCAGAGAGGCCAAGGCCTTCATAAGAACATCAGAAGAGCCCTGCTGGATCAGACTAGTGGTACATCTAGTTCAGCATCCTGTCTCACACAGTGGCCAACCAGTTCCTCTGGAGGGCCAGCAGACAGATACAGAAGCCGAGGTGTCCCCCCATTGTCGTCTCCTGGTTCTCGGATTCAGAGGTTGACTGCCTCTGAAGGCAGAGGGTCACATAACGCACCTTCCCCTCCAGTTCCTCTCAGTAGACTGGGCAAAAGTACAAACAGGAAGGAAAAGTCATGGGAGAGCTGTTGTAACAGAGCTGACACTCACAACAATCATTTTAGATTAAGTGTTGTCGCTTGTAACATCCCTGCTTATTTTTAAAGTTTATTCCCCTGGACATTGGATAAAAAGTTCGTCGCCAAGTCCGATAAACACAAAAGATGATGCTGTTCGCCTTCCTGTCTCATGGGGTGGAAGCAAAGGCTGGCCAAGCTGCAAGGGCATGCAGAAAACAAAAATGGGTATTTTTCCAGCCACAGTTTCCCTAAAGGAAGGATATAAGAACAGTTCTGAAATGTCATTTCCTTTATAGCCATATTTGCCACTCTGGAAAAGGAATTTGATATCTGTGCTGATGCAGTTCTGTGCGCCGCTTGTATTTTTCCAAATATGAACTGGAATGAACTGGAAAATCTGCATCGTACGACGCTTGCAATAACATTAATATTTTATCGCCCACACAGCATTTTCAAGTGTTCAAAGCGGTTTGCATACATCGCTTGTGTTCGGTGGCACCTTTTAAGACCAACAAAGTTTAATTCTGGGCAGGGGTAATTTCCTGCAGGAGCGCACAGGAGCGGAGCTCCGGCAGTAAAGAGCCCAGGGGGTGGGCACATGCAACAAGCCCCACCCCCTGCCCCCAGCAGTCCTCAGTCAGAGCAAGAAGCAGCCAGGTAAGCTGCAGAGCTCCCCCTGGCCCAAAACAGTCCAGTGGCACCTTTAAGACCAAGTTTTATTCAGGTACAAGCTCTCCCTCCTCTGCGAGGACAGATCTGCACATCCCCCCCCCCCATAGCTAGCAATCCAAAACAGCCCAGTGGCGCCTGAGCGGTGGGTGTTGCCGTCTGACACACTTCCGGTGATGTCGGGAGGGGGGGGAATGGCATATGCAAATAAGTTATGCTAATGAGTTATGCTAATGAGCTCCTGCACCTCTTTTTCTACGAAATGACCCCTGATTCTGGATACAAGCTTTTGTGTGCACGTGTACATTCACGCAAAGGCTTATACCCAGAATTAAACTTTGTTGTTCTTAAAGGTCCCACTAGACTCAAACTTTGTTCTGTTGCTTCAGACCAACCTGGCTACCCAGCTGATTCCTTTTTGCTGTAATCCTCCCAACAACCCCACAAGCTAGTTGAGTATTATTATCTCCATATATCGCAGATGGCGAGTTAAGAGTAAGAGACTCCCTAAACAACCCAGTGAGTTTATAGGTGAGATTCATAAAGACGAACAAAATTTGTGGCAGGGTATGAGCTTTTGTGAGTCACTTCTCACTTCTTCAAATACCCTACAGAGTAGCCGTAATTCCTGGAGATTTCTGATTCATAGGTGCTGACGCCTCTGGCACTGATTGGCTAAAGGCTGTTCACAGCACAGAATGTTCACAGAAACTCCAACTGCTCAGAGAATAAAGTTGTAAGAATCCATGCAGTCGTGAGAGAAAGGGGGAAAAAATGTCCATTCGCTTGGAATTAAAACCTCAGATATGTCCTAAGGGCACATGTCCAGCTGCAAGAAAATTTGGCTGTTTTATTTTTAATCTAAACCCAATCAAAAATTTCAAAGGATAGCTTGGCGATTACTGGGGACCTGGGGGTCCAGTTAAGACTAACAAAACTTGTGGCAGGGTATGAGCTTTTGTGAGTCACTTCTCACTTCTTCAAATACCCTACAGAGCAGCTGTAATTCCAGGAGATTTCCAGGTCCTAACTTCTGTGGCTTCAGATCAACTGAGGGGTGCTTAAATATACTGCTGGCCCTCTGTTGTCCCTTTTCGGGCACAAGGCCAGACAGCTGAATTGCCCTGTTGTTGGCCATCCAGAAGAACTGGTTGGCCACTGTGTGAGACAGGATGCTGGACTAGATGGACCATTGGCCTGATCCAGCAGGGCTCTTCTTATGCCCTAATATAAGGCCTCTATGTCATCTTGTTGGACTTCCAGAAGAACTGGTTGGCCGCTATGTGAGACAGGACGGTAGACTAGATTGACCACTCATCAGATGCAGCAGGGCCCTTCTTATGTTCTTACGAATTCTTCGCAAGGGTAACACAAAACCCACTGCGATATATTAGCCAGCAGGGCAGTGGCATTAAGAGAGGTGGGGGTTGACAGAGAAATAAAAGGACCAGAAAACCTTCCTAAGAGCGATGAAGACAGTGGATCAGAAAGTGTGGGAGGACGAGGATCAAGGTTCAAGGATACTCTAAGTCTGGGAGTGCTGCCGATCGGCAAGTTATAAAACTGGAGGAAAAGCAGAAACAAACGGAAAGGGTGGGGGCACAGAAGAATGCATCCGAAAATGAAACTCGAAGGGTGGCCAGGTGGGGGCCTGGCCCTCCTTCCGCAAAATGTAATTTCAAAAGTGTCAGAAAAGGGGGGGGGGGAGGCGGTGCAGGTAAGCGAGAGAACAAAACTGCCTCAACTGCCTCCTGCGTGGAACATGTCGGAGCCACGTAATTGCCCTCAAAAGAAATCCTGTCAGTCTGGGCTTGACTGTTCTCCCCCTGAAGTTAAAAGCAACAACTCAAGGCTAAGATTTCTGAAGAACCTTAATTAGCAGACTACAATAAGAAAGCGTCGAGAGGAAAAGGGAGACGATGAGTACGTTGCAAAAAAAAAAAAGGACTTTGTATTTCAGGAAAATCCAATTAAGTTTACCCCCCACCCCCTTCTTCCCAGGGTGAAGTAACATGAGTTGCTCTCTGACTCTGGAACACAAGCCGAAAGAACAGTGTGGGAACTGGAAACGAACACTTCTTTACTTTCCCCATCTGACAGTGTGCTGGCAAGAGGGACTGAGCTCATGGTATTCCCCCCCCCTCGCTCACTGGGAAGGGGTGGGGGAAATGATGCAAATGGCTGACAAGCAGCTCAAAGTCCTGTGTGAGGCACTGACATATAATTTTATTTAGATACTTATATCCCGCTTTTCCCCTCAGTGGGCAGCTACAGAAGATTACATAACACCATTCTCCCTGCCTCTGTTTTATCCTCACAACTGCCACGCTGTGAGGTAAAGTTAGGCTGGGCGAGAATGACTGGCCCGTGGCAGATATCTGAACCTGGGTCTCCTAGATACTCGTCCCACATGCTCACCACACTGGCTCCTCGCTCCTCTAAATACAACGGCCTGAGAAGGCGGGGAAGTCCTCCCAGTGAAAAACACCAAATGTTTCCCCAGGCCAGTTTTTACATGTTAGGCCTTGGGGGTATGAGGAACTCGATATATATTTGTTCCACCATTGGTTGACTGAGTGGCTTGCCGACCGGCCCCTATATCACAAAGATCGTTTTAACAGAGATCTTCATAAGAAACATAAGAGAAGCCAATGTTGGATCAGGCCAGTGGCCCATCCAGTCCCACACTCTGTCACACAGTGGCCAGAAATACCAGGTGCCATCAGGAGATCCAGTAGTGGGGCCAGGACACTACAAGCCCCCCCACTGTTGACCCCCCCCCCCAAGCATCAAGAATACAGTGCATGTATTCCTTGGACAATGATGCCCACGTGGCTCCGTGGTATCATTTTTCTTTCAGTGTGCTTATCCTCCTGATGACATCACAGGTAGCTTTGAACAAAGGAGGGAAGCAAACCTAACTCTGAAAACTAGGATCAAGAACCTGCAAAACAGAGCTCTTCCGCCAGGCTTTCGAGTAGGAGCCGCCGCCACCATTATTCCACCAACGCTTTTTCCATCACCGCACTCTACCACCGCTGGTGCAGGTATCATCGGGGGTGCGAGACGTCCCTGGCGGATGATAGGGTTGTGGGGACATATATTGCTGTTGTTCTGTTATAACATCTTCAGAACACCATCTTGGTTTTATGATTCGGAGTATTGGAGCACCGATATGTTTAATAACTGTATTATGTTGTATTATTGTATTTTTATACTGTTCTTACTGTTTTAATCTGGCATTTATGCCCTTGTTAGCCGCCCTGAGCCTTCGGGGAGAGCGGGATACAAATTTAAAGAATGAATG
>NW_015174314.1:335702-347645 GCF_001447785.1 Gekko japonicus | reverse complement strand
GTTTGACTTACCTTTTCAGGTTCTTGATATCACAGGATTTCCCTTCTTTATCCTTAACAGAACAAAAGTCGAGAATGTCTCTATCAGAAAAAAGGACCCCCCCAATTTTAATTTCAATTTCAATTCAAAACCTTTATTGGCATGGACCAATTTTAATTTTTTAAAACCAAAATACTCTTCCCCCCAATATGACTTTCCTGCACTGGTCTTACATACTCTACATAGTGGGCACCAGACAAAACCAGACAGGTAAGGCAGCATTAGATGTCATCAGGATACTGATAAGAAAGCCACGCCTCTCCACCTCATACCACAAAGTTCTGCAATCTTGGAGTTCCCCTGGGCTGGAGGGCTGGATGGGGTGCAAGCTGACCAAGGTCGAATCTAGACAAGGCAGAAGTAGTGGCGTGTCTGCAGTATCTGTCGGGGCAGGGGTCACTGATGGGGTTTGGACTCCTCTCAACACTTGGGCTAGCCTTCTAACAGACTGGAGCCAGCACCGGGGAAGCATCATCTCCCAGGGACAATGGAAGACATTGATTCTGACACACAAAGCTCTCCCCCCAATCCCTCCACTGTGTTCCACTATGATTCTTTCATATTCATGGGGGGTGGGGGGGACGACCTGGATGGCCCAGGCTAGCCTGATCTCATCCCATCTTGGAAGCTAAGCTGGTTAGTATTTGGATGGGAGTCCACCAAGGAAGTCCAGGGTTGCTACACAGAGACAGGCAACGACAGACCACCTCTGAACGTCTCTGGCCTTGGAAACCCTACAGGGTCAGTACAGGTTGGCTGCGACTTGATGGCACTTTCCACCACCACCATCACTGAGGGGGGATGGGGTTGCTAGGATCACAAGAGCAGGGTCTCTGGTGACGATGCTTGCTCCCCATTACTTTGAGGAGAGGCTCTAGCTCCCTGGAAGGGCCTCTGTTTGGCATGCAGAAGGCCCCGGGTTCAATTCCCAGCATCTCCAGTGAAAATGAACAGCTGGAGGTGATGAGAAAGACCTCTGCCTGAGACCCTGGAGAGCCGCTGCTAGTCTGAGTAGACAAGACTGACCTTGATGGGCCAACGGTCCAATTGAGTATAGGGCAGCATAAAGTGTGTACTTTCTGGGGCCCAGTTTTAGCTACTAATCATAGAATCACAGAGTTGCATGTGCATCAATCTGGCAATTCGTGACCAGTTCCCAGAATCATAGAGTTGGAAAGGAACTCCAGGGTCATCTAGTCCAACCCCCTGCACAATGCAGGAAATTCACAAATACCTCCCCCTCCATACCCGCAGTGACCCCTGTTTCATGCCCAGAAGATGACAAAAAAAAACCACACCACCACCCTTCCAGGATTGCTTCCTGACCCCAAAGTGGTGATCAGCATTTCCCTGGGCGTGTAAAAAAGGGCCACGAGAACTAAGCACTGAGGCAACCCATCCTGCCCTCCCTCTCACGATCTGCCTAAGTTCACAGAATCCACATTGCTGTCAGATGGCCATCTAGCCTTTGTTTGAAAACCTCCAAAGATGGAGATGGCTGTCACCACCCCAGGAAGCCTGTTCCACTGAGGAATCGCTCTAACTGTCAGGAAGTTCTCCCTGATGTTTAGCCAAAAACCCATGACCTATAAGAGCCTCACAGACTGTCTCTGGCTCTATGCTCCAGCACAATCTTTAAGACTTCTTGGCACACCTTCTTACATTTGCCATTGGCCACCAAGTCATGGCAACAGGGACACCCAGAGAGGCACACACCATAGCTGAACATCAGCGGTGAGATTCCCTCTGCCTGGAGGCTTCCCAAACTCAGAGCCTGTGTGTCTTCTAGCAAAGGCGCAAGATTTGTAGTCAAAATACTTTTCTTGCTGGCCAGGGCCTAGGTAAGATGAAGGCTCTGCCTCGCGTTATGATTGTTCTGTGTTATTCCTTGTCCCAAGCCTTTGGGATGGGCTGGGCTGTAAAATGAACAAAAGTAAAATGTTTTCTGCAGATGCAGTTTCCAGTTTACATAATGGCCATTTAAAGTTTTGTATCACAGGGGAAAACTAGACTGTATCTGCTACTTCATGAGATACCGCATATACACAGTGTCACAGAATGAAACCACAAAAATAGGAACAGTACGATAAAACTCAACATGTCAAGGAGCAGAAGGAAGATTGCTAATCCACCTTTTAACGTGTGTGTGTGAACTATATATTTGTATCTCTGTATTGCTATACCACTATTAGTATACCTATATCGTTATATCTATATCGCTACATGTACTACAGTTCAGAATCAGTGTCCTAAAGATGGGGGGGGGACCTTTTCTGTGGTCTTAAACACCATATACTTCACAGGCTGACACTTGCAGGAGGATTATTTATTATTTATTTATTATTCAAATTTATATCCCGCCCTCCCCAACAGGCTCAGAGCGGCTAACAATAAGGGCTGATCCCCAATCGCCACCCTTTGTCCCCAACCTTGAAGAAAAGAGGCAAACCATTGAAGGGCAAGCCCCTGAATCCCCACATTGGTGAGGCGGTGGGTTAGCAACTGGTTGCTGACCGTATCAAATGCGGCCAACAGAGTAAGAGTGCCACCACACCGCCTCGATCCAGATGCCTTTGGAGGTCATAAGTCCGGGCGACCAACACTGTCTCCGTCCCATGACCCGGGCGAAAGCCGAACTGGAAAGGATCTAGGACTGAAGCATCCTCCAGGAAGCCCTGTAGCTGTATCGCCACCGCCCTCTCAATGAGTTTACCCAAATAGGGCAGATTGGACACCGGCCGGTAGTTGGCCAATTTGGCCGGGTCCAAAGATGGTTTTTTCAAGAGGGGACGGACCATCGCTTCCTTGAGTGCCCCGGGGAACTGTCCCTCCGAAAGGGATTATGGAATGAACAAATAAAAAGACCATGCCCTGCTTGTCTTTACATTAAATCTGGTAATGCCTGCCATCACTGCACGGTAAGCATACATATTCCCCCACCTTCAGAGATGACTGGAGGTTACTGTAGTCATTGCGTAGCAAAACACAAGAGCATCCCGGACCCACACTGTAACCAGCAAAATCATTATAATATGGCAGTGATGTCCTGATATCGCATACCGGTGTACGCATAGGTTGTCTATATTGCGACTGCATGTAATGCATGCCCCATTTACCCTAGGTAGAACTGCAACAAAGGTGGAACTAAAAACTGACAGAACAGCAAGTGACTTGAAGCGCACAGAAAAATGGATCATGACCAGTGTTCCTTCTAGAGAGCCAGTTTGGTGTAGTGGTCAAGTGCGCGGACTCTAATCTGGGAGAACCGGGTTTGATTCCCCACTCCTCCACTTGCACCTGGCTGGATGACCTTGGGCAAGCCGTAGTTCTGATAAGAGCTGTTCTTGAAAAAGAGCCGTTTCTGTCAGAGCTCTCTCAGCCCCGCCTACCTCACAGGGTGTCTGTTGTGGGGAGGGGAAGGGAAAGGAGTTTGTAAGCCACTCTGAGACTCCTTTGGGTAGTGAAGGACGGGGTATAAATCCAATCGCTGCTTCTTCTTCTAAGATGAGGTAGCATGAGCTAGCTCACAGTTTTTTAGAAGAAGAACAAGAGGAGGAAGCCGCCCACTATGGCTTACCCAAGGTCATCCAGCAGGTGCAAGAGGAGGAGTGGGGAATCAAACCCGGTTCTCCCAGATTAGAGTCCGCACATTTAACCACTACACCAAACTGCCTCCGGCTCACACGTTTTTGTCTTAGCTCAGGAAGGATGCAGTAGCCTAATCACTCGCTCACAACTTTAATGCCAGTAGCTCACAAAGTAGAATTTCTGCTCACAGGACTGATCATGACCCACAGGTAATGGTCAGGGATCGTATGTCACTTGCTTAGCAGCCATGAAGAGTACTTCCTCCCCCCTCCTCCCTAATTCAGCAAAACCGCTGGGCGGCAAGAAAGAAGAAAAGGGAGGGTCCCGTAGAAAGGAGGAAGATAAGAAGCAGTCCTTAGGGCTTAGGAGGAGCTTTGCTTTCCTTGATGCAAGGGCTTGCACATTCTTTCCGTCTTACGTTCTCCCTCTTGCACAACTTCTATGCTCACCTGCCTCTCGAGCAGGCTACTCTGCCTTTTAAAAAACTGATGAATGTGGAATGTCAAACTGTATTTCCTGGGTAGCAGGGGAGTGTGTAAAGATTTCAAAAATTGCTACCAGACGTCACGGAAGTCACCTCTGGTTCTCATTTGTAATTTACTCTGAAAGATGACCGGATTCCTGTGCCGGCGACTGGAGAATGAAACAAGTGTACCTATGTTTGCTGTGTTGTATGTAGGAGAACTGGATATTCACTTTATAAACTGGGAGAAAGAATTAAGACCAAAGCACTGCTCTTCGGATGAAGCACTCCAGCATCCACGGATACCAAGGATAGGGTTGCCAACTCTGGGCTGGATAATTCCTGGAGATTTTGGGGGGGATGGAGCCCCGAGAAGGCAGGGTTTGGGCAGGGATGGAAACTCAGCAGGGTATAATGCCACAGAGTTCACCCTCCAAAGCACCCATTTCTTCTAGGGGAACTGATCTCTCTTGTCTGAAGATCAGTTGTTAATTCCAGGAGATTTCTGGGCCCCACCTGGAGGCTGGCAACCCTAATATGCATCAATGAGAGAACTGCCTTACAGATTGATGTGCCATAATCAGCTGCTTTGAGTCCTCTTCATAGACAGAAAGGCAGTGTGTGTGTATATATATAAATAATAAAATGGTATCACTGAAAGCTGAAATTCATGCTCAGAATACCCTTCTCTATTCCAGATTCAAATCATACGTAGGAACAGGGGTCTTTTCCTAGAAAAAGAGCTGCAGGAGCTCATTAACATGCGGTATGCTAATGAGCTACTAGGCTATTAACATAATAGCTCATTAGCATGTGCAACGCCCTGGAGGGCCAAACAAACAGGGCAGAGAGGTTGAGGCCCTCCTCTGATATTCTCCTCTGAGGCCTCCCAGCCCTGTTATTCAAAGACACTCTGGCTCTGACTAGGCAGGTTCCCTACAGTCATTGTGGTTAGCAGCCAGGGCTTTTTTTTCTGGGGAAACACGCCGAAATGGAGTTCCGGAACCTCTTTGACAGAACTCTTTTTAAAATGTTTAAAAGGTCATGAGTTTTCAATATACAGATTGAATATACAGATTGAAAACTTCATTTCCCTCTAGAGAGTTCCAGCACCATTTTTTTTAAAAAAACCCTGTTAGTGGCCACTGGTGGATCTCTCCGCCATGGATCTCTCCAATCCCCTTTTAAAGACATCCGTGCCTGTGGCCATTGTTATATCGAAGAGAGTGAATCCCACAGTTTAATCACTCATTGGGTAAAGAAACATTTCCTTTGGTCTATCCTGAATCTATTTCTCAACAACTTCATTGGGTGCCCCCGAGTTCCGGTATTACAGGAGTGGGAGAGAAGGCTCTCTCTATCCACTTTCTCCACCCCATATATCAGCATGGTGCAGTAGTTAAGAGCGGCAGCCTCTAATCTGGAGACCTGGGTTTGATTCCCCCCTACATAAAGCCTGCTGGGTGACCTTGGGCCAGTCACGGTTCTCTCAGAACTCTCTCAGCCCCACCCACCTCACAAGGTGCCTGTTGTGGGGAGAGGAAGGGGAAACTATTGTAAGCCGCTTTGAGACTCCTTGGGGCAGAGAGAAGTGGGGTATAAAACCCAGCTCTTCATCCTCTGTCATGTCCCCTTGACTCGCCTTTTTTCTAAACGAAAACGACTAAGCTAAACTTTGCCGACTTTCCTCATCGGAAAGGTGCTCCAACCTGTTAACATTTTGGTTCCCCCTTTTGTACTTCTACTAGCTCTGCAGTATTCTTCGTGAGATACGGCCACCAGAACTGCACGCGGTATTCCAAATGAGGCCATACCGCAGCCCTATACAATGCTATACAACAGCATGACAATATACGGGCTGTTCTATTTTCAGACCCTTTCCCAGTGTGGAATTGGCTTTTCTCATCGCTGAATCCCGGCACCCATTTCCAAGGCAGCCAGAAAAGTTGGAAGACACTGTCATTTATGTTGTTTTGCCTTCACTACAGAGGTGCCTGAATTGAATGTAGTGTCCGCATTTGCAACATAATTCTTTCTCTGAAATGTGCACATTTACTCAGCTCCTACTCTTGTTTTTTGGGGGGGAAGGGGGGAGACAAGAAGACATGCAAAAATAAATTTTAATGCAGTATCTGAAGCGAGGCTTGTCAATGCTCTGTGATTTACTAATTGAAGCAACGTAATTAACCAGGTAGACAGTTCACAACAAATATTTGGAAGCCGTGACTCACACCATCTCCCCCCCCCCGCCGTGACTCACACCATCTCCTCCCCCCCCCCGCCCGCCCGTGACAAAGACAGCTAGAAAAACCGACCCCAAACCGTCCCCTCCTCAGCCCAGAGTGGCGACCTAAGCCTATTTGAATAGCCTGCAGACTGTGAGAAAATGGGTTTGTCATCCCCGGTTTCATTTTTAGTGAACAAATACTGTCTGCTCCACCAAAACCACCGTCTCACCCAGTCACGTATGGACAGTCTCGACTGAGAGACATCCTGAGTGAAGAAAAGCGGGGCTTTCAGCATGCGCAACCTCAGACACCCTGGCGAGAATCTGCCAGCGCAACGGAGACTTTTGCATGCTTTATCTTGCTCACAGATGCCAAGATGACTGGGCCTGTCCATAGCACAGCTCCCTGTCTCTGCCTGGCTTCGCAGCTCAAATCTGAGGAGACGCCAGGCCTGAATAACAGGCCTGGAAAAGACCCTGTGTGCGCTGCCCCCCCACACTCCTCCATGTCTCTTTGAAGCCTCCTGCATACCCCCAGCTAAGCCCCACAAGGCGTTCTTCACAAATGAAAGCATACCACTGCACAACTCCTGCGCAGAAACGCGCACAATTGACAGAAATATGGCACTGTACAAGCGGGCGCTTAGACATTAAGGGCAAGGGGAGGCAGAAAGACCTTTACAAGCATTATGGACTGTTTACCCAAAGACAGCGAAATGCTGTGCGTACGGAAACCCAAGAAGATATAACTTTACATTATGCAAATTTTGTGTGCGTGCTTAATTCTGCGCGGTTCATTCCGAGTTAAGGTATGCTTCCCCCCCCGCCATGTAAACTGGAATGCTTTGGCAAGGAGAATAAAGGAGAGGGGGGAGGGGGCGTAGAGCCATGGAGATATGCTGGGCATGGGAAGTAATCTATTTTGGAAATTCTGTGCAAGCCTCAGCCCTGGAACACGATGAAGGGCTCAGGAATGGCTCAGTGGTGAAAGGCACGCCTTGTATGCCTGGGGTTCAAGTTCCAATGTGTGCAAACTGCAATGAAAAGATTTCGGTCTTGGCCCGGTTCCTCCAAGACCATCTATCAATCATGGCTGGCAGTATTTAGGTAGGTGGACTACCGGGTTAATGTAGTCACAAAGTGGGCATTTGTCCAAAGGTTTTTCTCCCACCGTGGAACGTAAGGCAGCACACAGGGGTGGCGGGGTCTATACTGTGGTTATTTTATTACGTGTCTTCCAGGCAGACTCGCTGTGATGTTCGAGGCCAGGGGTGTCCAACGTGGTGCCCATGGGAGCCATGGCGCCCAGTGTTCCCTCTAAGCTGGGTCGGTGTGA
This sequence comes from Gekko japonicus, assembly GCF_001447785.1. Taxonomy (NCBI): domain Eukaryota; kingdom Metazoa; phylum Chordata; class Lepidosauria; order Squamata; family Gekkonidae; genus Gekko; species Gekko japonicus. The sequence continues at coordinate 339,992 of NW_015174314.1, read as the reverse complement.
GCCAGCTCACAGGTTTTCTGGCTCACAGATTTTTGTCTTCGATCAGGAAGGAGGGCTCCAGAGCAAACTAATTTATGCAGCAGCCAAATTGCTGGCTCACAGCTTTAATGCCAGTAGCTCACAAAGTAGAATTTTTGCTCCACAGCTTAGAGGGAGCATCGAGGACGCCCACAGACACCTTCCCCTGTTTTTAGAAAGTGGATGTGGCCTTGTGGGGGCTTTTGCCCAGCGAGGGTTCTGATTGGCTGTGCAGATTTTTTTTAAAAAAACATTGTTTCGGCAAAAGCTTCCAGCCTGGCGGAAGGATCTCCACTTGAAGATTGATTGAAGGTATGCTTTGACAGCCATTTTGTGGCCGGGCCCACCACTCTATGTCAGAATTCCAAAGGTGCCCGGAGGCTCCAAAAGGTTGGGCACCCCTGCTCAAGGCTAAATATATACCACCTAGGGTTATAATTCTTCCAGAATTACAACCAATCAGCCCGACTAGCCCAGTTTGGCCAGAGCTCATCGGTGCTTGGGAGCAAAAAAGGGGTCAGCTAGAGTCAGTAATTGAGAGAGACTGCCAGGGAAGACTGGGGTTGCTAGCGGAGGAAGGCAATGGCAAACCATCTCTGCTCATCTCATGCCTGGAAAGCTCCACAGATGGGGGTCGTCATCAATGTTCCCGCTAAGCTGTGGGGTGTTGTGAGCAAAAATTCTACTTTACCAATCAGCCCGACTAGCCCAGTTTGGCCTGAGCTCATCAGTGCTTGGGAGCAAAAAAGGGTCAGCTAGTGTCAGTCCTTGAGAGATACTGCCAAGGAAGACCGGGGTTGCTAGCGGAAGGCAATGGCAAACCATCTCTGCTCATCTCATGCCTGGAACGCTCCACAGATGGGGGTCGCCGTTAATTGACCGTTAACTCAGTGACACCACCAGTTTGGTGCAGTGGTTAAGTGTGCGGACTAATCTGGGAGAACTGGGTTTGATTCCCCACTCCTCCACATGCACCTGCTGATGTGACCTTGGGTCAGTCACAAGCTCTGGCACAGCTGTCCTTGAAAAAGAGCAGTTTGTGTCAGAGTTCTCTCAGCCCCACCCACCTCACAGAGTGTCTGTTGTGGGGAGGGGAAGGGAAAGGAGTTTGTAAGCCGCTCTGAGACTCCAAGTGAAGGGCGGGGTATAAATCCAATCTCTTCTCTTCTTCTTCTTCTTCATACTATGGACTTGGAAAAAAAAAGGATGCTTTGGAGATTGGGCCCCATAGCCTCACATCCCCACTGGATTCCCTCTCCTCCCCAAACTCTGCCTTCCCAGGCTCCGCCTCCAAAACGTCAGAAGTTTTCCAGCCCTGGGCTGGTGACCCTAAAGCCACTCACTATGCACCTTGACCTGCTGTGTGCTTAATGGGTCAAACCCCCCCCCCCCATTCTGCCAGTTTAATTCTGCCAGCCGTTAAAGCAGGTGGTCTAGCATGCCCTCTTCCGGGGGGGCAAAGGGTTTGCCTTGGTGGATCAGGAGTTGTGCAGGCCTGCCCCCAGGCCACCAAAATTTAATTTTTGCTCAACTGAACCAAACTTAACATTTATTTATAGTCCACCGATTCATGTCGCCTCAGGAGTCACTCGGTGCCGCTTTGCTTAACAGGACTCACTCTCAAGTAATCCCAAATCTGGTATAAAATTATGTGGCCCTCGACCTGTGCATACAGAAGAGAGTTCATTAAAAAAAAATAAAAGACCCTTTTTTGCTTTTGTAGTATTGTTAGCTTGCTCAAAAGATGGCTAACGTTTCTGTGCTAACATTCAGCAATGCGCTGCACAGGCCAAAACATGTAAGGGGAAATTAAATATGACTTCTAAAACACAAATTTGCTTTAAGGAACTAAAATGCTATAAGGGAGTAATTTAGCATCCACCAGTGCATAAAGACAGTCAGATTACTAGTCTTTTGCTTCTCCACTTGGGGGACTGAAATGAAGGGCTATTTATAAAGTACTTACTGCTTTGGCTATAATCATATGTAATAACAAGCTAGAACAAAAAAACAATCTTTTTGTCGAAACCACCTTTGTAATAATGCTTTTTAATAACCCTCCTAATGGCCAAATTAGAAGGACCCCAACTGAAGTCATTCATCCCACATAAAACAAACATTGCTTTTTCTTCTTAGCTTTGTTTTACAAGCTATATCATTTCCAGATGATGCTCGAGGGGTTTTAAAAGTCTTCAAGAGTCAGATGCTCGAATGGGCAGCTGCTTTCTATTTACCATAGACAAATATAAGATGAATCTAAACAAGAGGCTTCATTGACTCCTTGATGGAGAATTAGCTGAGGGAGGGAGGGAGGGAGGATGGAAGGAAGGAAGGAAGGAAGGAAGCAACTCACCTAGCAACTTCAGAAGTTGAGGTTCTTTGGCTTTATTAGGACAAGGGGAGGACACGGAATGATACCAAACACTCTGGAACTGCCAATCAGAAGTGCATAGCAGGTAAGGCAAATGTCGCTCCTCTGGCAGGATGAAAATTAACTGTGGTCACAAACCTGTCAAAAATAGTCTTTAGAAAGTTCCACTTTCTACTTTGCTCAATGGTCTTGACATGCCCGTTTTCAGTGGGGGGACATACAGAACTAGGGTTCCACCCTCCAGGTGGTGGTTGGAGATCCGGGATTACAACTGATCTCCAGGTGACAGAGATAAGTTCACCTGGAGAAAATAGCCATGTTGGAAGGTGGACTCTATGACATCATACCCCACTGAAGTCCCTCCCTTCCCCAAACCCCATTCTTCTCAAGCTCCACCCTCAAAATCTCCAGGTATTTCCCAAACCAGAGCTGGCAACTCTATATGAAACCCTTAGCTGATACTGAAACCAGTCTCTTCGGGTTAAGGTTTTGTACAACTGATGGTCAAAAGAACTTGCATTTTCATACACAAGAACATAAGAGAAGCCTTGCTGGATCAGGTCAATGGCCCATCCTCTCCAGCACTCTGTGTCACGCAGTGGCCAAAACCCCAGATGCCATCAGGAGATCTACCAGCAAGGCCAGAACTCCACAAGCCCTCCCACTGTTGCCCCCCAAGAACCATGAATACAGAGCATCACTGCCCCAGACAGAGTGTTCCATCGACACGTTGTGGCTACTATCCATTGATGGACCTCTGCTCCATATGTTTCTCCAGTCCCCTCTTGAAGCTGTCTATGCTTGTAGCTGCCACCACTTCCTGCAGCAGTGAATTCCACGTGCCTTCCTAGACCCCACTGGCCACATAACCCATTCCAGGAGAGTCCGCAGACAACTCCAGACTGGTTCCTCCTCTTTGGGGTGTGAAATTGTTTCAAGGTACAAGGACCCCCAAATGCACTGGGGGGCAGTGGAAGAGCCTCAAGGCAAAAGCTTCAAATCTGGGAGGTCGGGGGAGGGGAACTCATTGCCCCCCCTTAAAATACCCACATGTAACATGCATTCTTTTTAAGCCACTAATGCAACCCACAGACAGAAGAAAAAGAGAAGGAGATTGGATTTATACCCTGCCCTTCACTCGGAGTCTCAGAGTGGCTTACAATCTCCTTTCCCTTCCCCTCCTCACAACAGACACCCTGTGAGGCAGGTGGGGCTGAGAGAGCTCTCCCGAGAACTGCCCCTGAGAGTACAGCGCCGAAAGAACTTATGACTGACCCAAGGTCACGCCAGCAGCTGCATGTGGAGGAGTGGGGAATCAGACCCAGTTCTCCCAGATTAGAGTCCGCGCTCCTAACCACGACACCAAACTGGCTCCAAACAGGACCTCCCCCCCCCCCAAGGCCACATACCTCTTAAATTCCAGGAAGAAACTACATCATGGTTATGTGGTCTCCAACCAGTGGCACTGAGGGGCCACCCACACGAACAAAACGTATCCCAACAACATTTTATTATTCGTGGGATGCTCTAGAAGGCGGAACACCTTCCAGAAGCTGCAAACCTGTGGGATAAGTTAGGCTGAGTGAGGGTGGCTGGTCCAACGTCACCCAATGAGCCTCGTGGCTGAATGGGGATTTGGACCTAAGTCCCTCTGGCCCTAGTTCAACACTATAATCCAGGGGTCCCCAAACGTTTTGAGCCTCTGGGCACCTTTTGAACTCTGGTATGAAAAAATGTATACAGATGTGTGCTAGATGCCCACAGAACAATGCAATAATAAAAGAGACTAGATTAAAGCCATAATAACTTTAGTGTATGGTAATGAAAAACACCACTTTTTCCTTCAAAGTGAAAATACAAAGGTCAATGAAATAACATCAGACATAGCAGTCTTCTCCACA
>NW_015174314.1:313907-335398 GCF_001447785.1 Gekko japonicus | reverse complement strand
AGACCAGAACTGCCCTTTCAAGAACAGCCCTGACAGAACTATGGCTTGCCCAAGGTCATCCAGCACCTGCAAGTGGAGGAGTGGGGAATCAAACCCAGTTCTCCCAGATTAGAGTCTGCGCACTTAACCACTACACCAAACTGGCTATGTGAGCTGGAGGCTAAAAACTGTGAGCTAGCTCACACTAGCTCAGATTAGAGGGAACACGGGTGGGGACCCCTGCTCTCACCATGTTGGGGAGCCCTGCTCTAACCACTCCACCTTGTAAGAATGAATACAATAGCCAAGGCCCCCTAGGCATTAGAGCTGACAGCTAAACAGCTGGGAAAGTACTTCTCTGTTATGGATGCAAACATAAACTCACTGATGGCAAACGGCTGATGAATAAGAAGCTGTCAAACATGTACACCTTGATCCTGCCAAGTAGGTTCGCATGCCTAACCAGGTCTCTGTGTGCATACTGCTCGCCGGATGATGAACTATGGGTGTACAAACACCAGATGTGCATCCAAATGCACACTGGAATGCAAAATTGAAGGCAGATACTCTCTATCCACACTGCATTGCTATTCACATTTTGCAGTTGCTTAACCCCATGTAAATGACCTTTCTTGAAGCATGGCTAGATCTGGATTTGGGGTATTAAGAGTCAGGGGATAACAGAGGCATTAAGCTTTGGGGAAACACAGTGAGCTCGCTAAGCCAAGTAAAGATTTTAACAATATCTGAAATCTCTTAAGAGACTCAAAATCTCAACAGGGAAAATATACTTATCAGCATCTGTGAAACAAGCCAGAGGCTGAGGAACCAGCGGCACAAGAGATGGATTTGGGGGGTTGATATTTTATTCTGGCTTTAACGGGAAATGTTATTTAATCTATTATTGTTAGCCACTTTGAACCAGGGGGATGGGGTGTGTGTGTTAATAAATAAGCAAATAATAAATAAATACACTCCTTAATGGAATTCTATACAAGCTGGACAGTTATTGAGGCCTCGTGAGGGGAGGGGCCGTGGTTCTATGGAAGAGCCTTTGCTTTGCATGCAGAAGGCCGCTGGTTCAGCCCCAGTATCTCCAGTTTATAGGAGGAGGAGGAGGAGGAGGAGATTGGATTTATACCCCGCCCTTCACTACCCGAAGGAGTCACAGAGTGGCTCACAATCTCCTTTCCCTCCCCCTCCCCACAATAGACACCCTGTCAGGTAGGTGGGGCTGAGAGAGCTCTCTCGAGGACTGCTCATGAGAGAACAGCTCTGAAAGAAGTTGTGACTCACCCAAGGGCACACCAGCAGCTGCATGTGGCAGCGTGGGGAATCAAACCTGGTTCTCCCAGAGAGTCTTAACCACTATACCAAACTGGCTCAGGTAGAACAGGTAGCAGGTGATGCAAAAGACCTCTGCCTGAGACCCTGGAGAGCCGCTGCCGATCTGTGTAGACAGTGCCGACTGTGATGGACCAAGGGTCTGATTCTGTACAAGGCAGCTTCATGTGGTCATGATTACAAAATGGTGTCCTATGAATGCTAACAAGAGGCCTAGCTACATGCGAAGTGGCAGGTGTGAGCGATGACAGCCAGTGGAGCAGAGCGTGCTATAATCATCATTTTGTAAGTCCTCAACACCACTCCGAGATATACGCAAAATATATGCATAAAATTAGATATAACCCTGTATAGACAGGGTTCACATTTGCCCACGTATGGCGGGGGACCTCCAGCCAATTGTAGCCCTTGCCCGTCAATGCTCAGCTGATCGGTGGGCGGAAACTGGGGCCAAAGGAGAGAGGGGGACCGTCCTGGGGAGAAAAATTAAAAAGAAAAATAAGGCCTCATCTATTTACGCTGAGCATAGAGTTCCAGACGATTCCTAGAGCTACACAGAAGTGAGAAGGGTAGCTCCAGCAATCACCAGGAACTCTACGGTAAGATTATCATATTAGCTAAGCATCAGTGGACAAGCGCTGTAACTGCCTGGAGGTCTCCCGCTGTAAGTGGGCAAATGAGAAAGACAGGTTGCTTACCTGTAACTGGTGATCTTCGAGTGGTCATCTGTGCATTCACACCCTTGGGATACTCTGCGCCTGCGCTGACCTTCTCGGTACCGATAGCTAGCAAAAGGGATTTTCGCGCCTCTCCCAGGTCACGCGCCGGTTCCACTGCGCATGACCAAGGAGGGGCACGCAGATCCCGCCAGTTCCTTCTGACCGCCGCCCAACAGCCTTCAAAGAAACAAGATGAAGGGCCGAGAGCAGAGGGGAAGGAGGGCGGGTGGTGTGAATGCACAGATGACCACTCGAAGATCACCAGTTACAGGTAAGCAACCTGTCTATCTTCTTCGTGGTCTCTGTGCATCACACCCTTGGGAGAATAGCAAGCAATAACTCTTACCTGGAGGAGGGGCCGAGGCCCTACACCTGCGCCGTCTGCAAGATAGACCGACCCAACGCCACACGACGAGTAGACCGGACATCAAGGGCATAATGCTTCACAAAGGTGAGCGGAGTAGCCCAAGTCGCAGCGTTGCAGATGTCCTCCAATGGCATCCCTCTCAGGAAAGCTGTGGAAGCCGCCACCGCCCTTGTAGAGTGGGCGCGAAGTTGACCTGGAAGAGGTCTCTTAGCCAAAGCGTAACATAGCTTGATTACTTCCACAATCCACCTGGACAGCGTCTGGGAAGAGATCTTCTTCCCTAGGGAGGGCATACTGTGAGCAACAAACAAGGCTGGAGACTGACGAAAAGACTTGGTCCTGCCCAAATAGAACAGCAACGCCCTCTTAACATCCAGAGAGTGCAATTTCCGTTCCTCTTCATTGGCAGGAGACGGGAAAAATGACGGCAAAACTATATCTGAACGTAGATGAAACTCCGAAACGACTTTCGGTAAGAAGGAGATGTCCAAAGACAACGACACCCCATGAGGGGAAAAAATCAAGTATGGTGGATCACACCTTAAAGCAGACAACTCACTGACTCGACGAGCAGAAGTAATGGCCACCAGAAACGCAGTCTTGAGCGATAACAACTTTAGAGAGCAAGTGGCCAGTGGTTCGAAGGGTTTTCCCATCAAAAACCGCAAAACTAAAGCCAAATCCCAGGCCGGAGTCGGAGAACGACGGGGAGGGTACAGGCGAATAAGACCTTTACAAAACTGTTTCGTCTGAGGATGCGAGAAAACTGAAAACCCATCAATAGATGGATGAAAAGCTGACACCGCAGCTAAATACACCTTAACTGAAGAAAAACTGAGTCCCAAGTCCATTCTGGACAAAATAAACGCAAAAATAGACCTCAAATCCACTGGCGGAGGAGGTAAATTGGAAGAACTCAAGTACTGTAGGAATAAATCCCACTTCTTTGCGTAAGACGTCCTAGTAGACAGTTTACGACAATTCAACAGGACCTCATTGATACGGTCATCCATCACTGAAAGCGTATTTCCCATAGAGTCAACTTGAGACTCAGAGGATCGTAGTGAAGGACCTGGCCTTCCTGAGCTTGGAGGAGATCCAACTCCTGCGGGAAGTGTACGAAGGATCCCTTGGCTAACCGCAGCAGTGTCGGAAACCACACCTGCCGAGGCCACCAGGGGGCTACCAGGAGACAATGGGGCTTGTCCTGTTGTATTTTCACAAGCACCCTGTGGAGCAGCGGAATCGGAGGAAATAGGTATAGAAAGTCGTGAGCCCACGACATCAACAGACCGTCCCCCATTGACAGAGGGTCCAACCCCGCTCTGGAGCAAAACCTGGGACACTTCTTGTTCAATCGAGTTGCAAAAACATCGATGTGGGGATGTCCCAGATGTTGAAAAAGAGGAAGGAGATACTTTGAGTTCAACTCCCATTCGTGGTCCGATGCTCCCCCTCTGCTCAGGAAATCCGCTTGTTGGTTCAAAGTTCCTGGCAGATGGGCAGCTTGGAGAGTGATGTTCCAATGAAGGCACTCTTCCCATATGTCCATAGCTAGCCTGCAAAGGGACCTGGACACGGTCCCGCCCTGGCGATTGATATAAGCCATCGCAGTTGTGTTGTCCGTAAAAATCAACACATCCTTCCCTACAACCTGTCTGAGTAGGGATCTTAGGGCAAACTTTACGGCCAGCAGTTCCAGATAGTTGATATGATGACTCTTCCAAAGGGGTTGCCATGGAGCACCCACACAAGTGTCGTCTGTATGAGCACCCCAACCCCACAGGGAGGCATCTGTGGTGATGGACATTACGGGAACGATCGGTTGGAACGGTGCACCCGCCAACAGATTGGTGTCCACGAGCCACCACTGCAGGGAGACGAGGACCTGCGGAGGCACTACCAGTTGAAGGCTCGGAGGATGGATGGAAGGGCGAAATTTCTTTAGAAACCACAGCTGCAACGGGCGCATGCGAAGGCGTGCATATTCGATCACGGAAGTGGTGGCTGCCATGAGACCCAAGGTCCGCTGAATGTGGACCGCTGATGTCACGTTGGACTGGAACAAACGTTGAATTTCCAGACGAATGGTATCTGCCCGTTGGCGAGGAAGGTACGCCCGAGTGGCTAGGGAGTCTATGACAGCTCCTATGAACTGCACGCGAGTTGCAGGTTGCAGCATGGATTTCTGTAAATTCACCAGAATTCCAAGGGAGGATAGGACCGACAATGTGATGGTGATGTGCTGAAGGAGACATTCTCTTGAATCTGCCACCATCAACCAGTCGTCTATATACGGAAAGATCTGAATGCCCTGAAGGCGAAGATGAGCGACGACAACCACCATTACCTTCGTAAAAACCCTGGGGGCGGTAGAGAGCCCGAATGGAAGGGCTTTGAATTGGTAATGGTCCTCCCCGACTGCGAATCTGAGGAACTTTCTGTGACGAGGATGGATGGAGACGTGAAAATAAGCGTCTTTGAGATCTAAAGTGACCATCCAAGTCCCTGGAGACAGGAGTGGTAAAATGCTTTGCAACGTGGTCATGCGAAACTTTCTGTAAATGATGAACCGATTGAGAAAACGGAGGTCCATGATTGGACGAAGTCCTCCGTCCTTCTTGGGGACTGTGAAATATTTGGAATAAATCCCGCGGCAACAATCCGCCATCGGGACTTTCTCTATAGCGTTTTTTTGTGTCAGCGATTGTACCTCCTGTAGCAGGGCAGGAGACGCCGGGGTTCTGATGAAACGGGAGATTCTGGGAGTCAGAGAAAACTCTATGAGATAGCCATCTCTTATTATAGAGTGCACCCATTTGTCCGTAGAAATGGCGAGCCATGCGTGCAGGAAGGGTGCAAGGCGAGTCTGAGCAGTAAGGTTGAAGTCAAAGTCCCTGTTTGGGATTCTTAGGGAATTTCGACTTATAGGCACCGGACGATTGTCCCTTATTTTTCGGGGGAAAAGACCGTGACTGAGAGGAGGGAGGTCTTTGCCATTGATCCGTAGGTGATTTGTTGTACGGTTGCCTGGTCGACCAAGGTTGCCTAGGCCACTGCTTGGATTTCGAGTATTTGGTCGTGGGGGAGATCCCCAAACTCTTGGACGTCTTGATACTCTTATCCATTTCCTGCAGAACCGTGTCAGTGGTGGAGCTAAACAATCCAGAACCTTCAAAGGGAAGGTCTTCCACCGAGGATCTGGTGTCATATGGCAATGATGAAGAGCGGAGCCAGGCATGTCTGCGTAACGCTACAGAGGTTGCTAGAGTCTTACTAGCGGATTCCAGGGAATGCTTGGCAGCACTAATTTGGTGTCTAGCCAAGACCATCCCTTCATTCTGAATCCTTTTAATCTGAGGTTGGCACTCTTTGGGCACGTGCGGGAGGAAATCATTCAAACGCTTCCATAAATTGAATTGATAACGGCCCATGCAGGCGGCATAGTTCGCCGTTTTAATGCCCATTGCACCGACAGTGTAGAATTTTCTACCAACCGAATCCAACTTTTTCCCTTCTTTTTCTGAGGGAGTAGAGTGACTCGCTTTTCCTTTTGTGGATGAGGAGACGACCAAAGAATTGGGCTTTGGGTGTGTGTATAAAAACTCAGCCCCTGATTCCTGGACCTTGTACATGTGATCCAGACGCTTATTAGAGACATTAATGGAGGCTGGACGAGTCCAAAAGTCCTTGGTAGTTTGCAAGAGAACTTTTGTCATTGGTAGAGCCACGGAGGGCGAAGTGTTAGAGTGCATAATGTCAAAAACGTTATCATCCACAAAACTGGCAACGAGAGTAGGAGTCATAGATAGATCTAATGCCATGCGTTGAATAAAATCTCCATAAGACTTAACATCCTCTGATGGAGAAATAGGTAAATCCGCTTCCACATCTTGCGAGGTGGGCTGTGCATCTACATCCTCGATATGTTCAGAAAAGCCATCTGAATCGGAGGATACATTGGATGGTTCTGGAGATGATTCGAGTAATTCAGGTTGAGACGGTGCCGGTGTGTTAATCGGGGGCACAACCGGGTCTGGTGGATGCGTCGGTATCGACTGCTTCGATACCGATGGTCGATCTTGAAAGCGCGAAATGCGGGATGACACCGACTGACGATCCCATTCAGGTGGGGGTGGTATCGGGAGTGCCCAAGGGTATGGGTATCGCTTCCCGTACAAATAATGCCATTGCCTCTCATCCCAAGTCAGGGGAGGAGAAGTTGGTCGGTGCCGATCCTCGACTCCACGTTCTGGGGAGGCATGAGAGGATTGACGGCTCGACATATCAGATTGCGACTGATTTGTCTGTTGAGTAAGGTCGATGTCGAGATCCGAACCGATCGGGTGAGGTTCTTGCGTGGGATCTCGACCCTGACTAGCCGAAACCTTATGGACTTTGGGTTTGTCCGTTTTAGGTTTCTTCGACTGCTGTGAGTCTTTGCCCTGCTTCCGGATCTTGGAAGGTACGGGGTGGTCCTTTATCGGCGTCGATCGTTTCGGTGCCGAAGCATCGATTGCGACCGTCGACGTCGATGATCCCGGAACGGGAGGACAAGTGTCCGCAGCCAAGGTGGACATCGAGGCGTGCCCGGACGTGTCCAACGGTGAAGAGGACTGTGGAGATAGTGCCTTCTCCATCAGGGCCAAGTGTAGACGAGCTGCCCTGTTTTTTCTCGTCTGGTTCGAGAACTTTCGGCAATGTCTGCACTTAGAGACACAGTGCGACTCCCCTAAACAAACGAGGCAAAGCGAGTGCCCGTCGGTGGGGGATATTTTAAGGCCGCAAGTCCTACACCGTTTGAAACAACCCCACCGCGGGGACATAGGCCAGCGGGAGCACAGAGACCACGAAGAAGATCCCTAATTGTCTGGCCTACCTGGAGAGCATCCAGAGAAGTGTATATTTATGTGTATATAAACTTTAGTCCAGTTATTTATTTCGTATATTTATATGCTGCTTCTCTGGAGTCCAGATCCACAGCAACTGGCAGCCAGGAAAGTTCACGCGCAGTTCATGAGTAGTTTATACTTGAGCGTATCCCAGGCTGTTTCAAGACAGATGCTTTTCCGAATATCAGTGCCGGACAAATGCAAGCCGTGGCAAAGATGGTCCCTGTTGGCGATACCCACTGACAGAAAAGGCAGACTAGATACGCAGTGAAGCACACGCAAAAGGTACATAAGAACATAAGAGAAGACGATGCTGGATCAGGCCAATGGCCCATCCAGTCGAACACTCTGTCACACAGTGGCCAAAAATACCAGGTGCCATCAGGAGGTCCACAAGGGGGGCCAGGACACTAGAAGCCCTCCGACAGTTGCCCTCCCCCCCAAGCACCAAGAATACAGAGCATCACCTGCCTTAGACCGAGAGTTCCTATTTATACCTTGTGGCTAATAGCCACTGATGGTGTGACTGCTGCCCCAAATCCTCTTTCCTTTGGCATCTTCCCTATCCAGTTTTTGTAGAGTGTGCTAGGATCCAAAATTCCTCTCCAATAAACTCATCAGAAAGGGACTCTACGCTAACTTACCTTAAAATTTCCATGAAGGCTGTTACCAGAATATTGCCAAAGGGGTATGCCATATTAATAACTCTAAATCACTGCTATTCTTAGCATAGCCAGTTCAGCATTCTCTCTGTGTGTGTACACAAACACACACAGGGATATATCTATAAAGTTCTTGCTTCTTTGGCAGTTTACAAAAACTCAGTGAATACACAGATTCATTTTCAGCCTCAGAGCTTATGGAATAAGGATGGAAAATACCCAAGAAAGAGGAAACCAGTGGATATCTCAGAAGTAATTGTGAGTTACATGTGAATAAATCTTGGCAAAGTCATTTCTTTGTAAGACACAGCGTATAGGAGAGAAGTCTGGGTAATTATAATGGCATGCATTTATGTCTAGGGTGTGTGCATACAATTTAGTGTATGCACATTATATTTACTTGCTTACGCGGGCAAACACATGAACTCATGAATAAAAAAGGCCAACGCTATGATGGGGATTATTAGGAAGGGAATTGAAAACATATCAGCCAGTATCATAATGCCCCGTATAAATTGATGGTGTAATCTCATTTGGAATACTGTGTACAGTTCTGGTCAACACACCTCAAAAAGGATGTTATAGCATTGGGAAAAGTGCAGAAAAGGACAACTAGAATGATAAAAGGGTTGGAACACTTTCCCTATGAAGAAAAGTTAAAGCACTTGGGGCTCTTTAACTTGGAGAAATGATGACTGAGGGATGACATGATCAAGGTTTACAAGATTATGCATGGGATAGCGTAGGTACAGAAAGAATTAGATAAATATATGGTCCATCAGTGGCTATTAGCCAAAAGGTATAGATAGAAACTCTCAGTCTGGGGCAAGTGATGCTCTGTATTCTTGGTGCTTTGGGGGGGGGGCAACAGTGGGAGGGCTTCTAGTGTCCTGGCCCCACTGGTGGACCTCCTGATGGCACCTGGTATTTTTGGCCACTGTGTGACAGAGTGCTGGACTGGATGGGCCATTGGCCTGATCCAACATTGGCTTCTCTTATGTTTTTAGGGCTATCAACCTACAGGTGGCACCTGGAGATCTCCTGCTATTACAAGCGAACTCCAGGCAATAGAGAAAAGTTCCCCTTGAGAAATTGGCTGCTTTGGAGAGTTCACCCTATGGCATTATAGCCTTCTGAGGCTCCTCCCCTCCCCAAACTCTGCCCTCTCCATGCTCCACCCCCAAAATCTCCAGGTATTTCCCAACCTACAGCTGGCATCCCTGTGTATGCTTATAATACAACTGTTGCATGCACTGATCGCACTACTATATGCTCATTAATTTTGTCTAAGAGGTTTTTTCTCATAGCCCAATGCACATCGTATGTTATATATGGATGGATGCTGGCTGGAAGGCAAAGATACAGGCTGGGATCCAAATAACCATTCTGGGCATGCCCAAGGGCTCGGGTACACCTGGAGGAATTTTTCAGCTTTCCCCCTTAAACACTAAATGACCAAGTCGCACAGGAACAGTTTCTGACTTTTCAAGGCCTCAGTGGTTTGGGACTAGATTACTGACTCCCATACAAGCCCTCCAGTGAGTTGATGCTCAGGATACCTTCTCTGGAGGAGACCAGCCAGCCGGCCACTAGAGGTACAGCCTCCAGCGCCGCAGATCTCCTCATATGCCTCATTTGGGGGACAGGTGAAGAGGCATTTGAAGATGAAATGTAGAGTATTTTAAGGATCCACTCTAGAATTCAGCTGAAATTGCTAAACGTATTGATCTAATTCAGCCAAGAATGAATGGAGAACCTGTAGGATCTTTTCAGCAGCTATCCAGCTACTTGTTATAATATGGACATAAATTATTTTAGATTTTGTGTCCATTCGTTGTGGAGTGACTTTTCTTTGTGATCTGTGCTACTTTTTAATTGAAAGTGTTGAATTATGCTGAATATTGTCATTTTAATTTCCTTAAATTTTTCCTTAGAAAAGAATATCAAGGAAGGAAAAGTCTTTCTGCTGCTTGATCTATCTCAGGGGTGTCAAACTCATTTGTTAGGAGGGATGCATCTGACATAAATTAGACTTTGTTGGGCTGGGCCATGCGTGTCATAAAATGTAATGCCAGGTAGCGGAGATATAAACTTTATAAAGGACACAAACACAAAGGGGTTTTTTTCTTAAAATAAAATCATGCTTAAAACATTAGCACTCTTGAAATATTTTGTTTATTTAACAGTGTCTGATAACTGACACCTCTTGCTCTGAATTATTGCACCAAAATGTCTGTGCTTTTGCAATCTTGAGTATGCTGTTCAGATATATCTGTAAACTGCAAACCTATGATGATGCAGCAGCAGCAGAACTGGAAGAAGAAGCAGAAGACAGCCAGTTCCACTGCGGGCGTGATAGAAGTCCTCTGGGGGCCTAATCTGGCCCCCGGGCCGCATGTTTGACACCCCTGATATATCTGATGATAAAGATTGTATGATGCAGTAATCTTGGCTTTACTTGTTATTCTTTTAATCTCGTAGATGTGAACCGCCCTGAAAACTTTTAAAGCTGTAAAGCAGTATATAAATATCGCAAAATATGAGATAGAAGACTGTTTTCAAAATCTGAGGGGATGCTACTGCTTGAGAGAAGCAAGCCCGAAGCAGCCACAGGTATGCAGGAATTAGGGCTGTGGCCCTTTGGATAGCGGCCAGAGTATTTCATTCCCTCCGTGTCCCACTCCCATCATCCTTTGCCAGCAGTGTTCTCCCCTGCTGCACACACTTCTGGCAATCAAATGCAAGTGCTCAAGAACTGCAGGCTGTCAGACTTGAGTAAAATTGCTGTGAATAGCTGTGGTTTTTTATTTTGCCATTCGCAAGTATATTTTTTATTTTCTTAGTCAGTTTTCAGACATGATGTCATCAACTGAACTTCCTATATTTTGGTGTTTGGTGGTTGCCGGGTTTTGTCAAACACTTTGATAGACTTCTGCAGACTTAAGGGATGCAGCAGCAGCTATTTTGGATGCAGCTGCTGCTATTTTGACATGTTCCCTAAAACATTAAAGCTCACTACTCACATAATCCGGAAGCGGAGAACCATCTGAAGAGAGGGAACTTCTCAAGGACTGTGTGGCCTGCTCCAGAACTTTGTTGTGCTTCTTGGACAACAGTGAGAACAAACTGGGAAACAAGAAGAACAAAAGAAAAACATAAAAGTTTTAAAAAGCAAGAATTCAAAAAGGTTTCCTGTTCCGATGAAGCTACATTGTCAGTCGAGCTCTTCAAATTTGTAATCCCACACAGGAAACAACGTTCATCTAAAAAGGCACTTTTTGGAAAATGGAATTCTGCAAGCAGGTTCATTTTGACAACAGAACTTTTTTGAAACCGTTAGCAAAGCTGACATTTTGTTTTCACAACCCAAAAGAGTAACTACTAACTACTAAGAGCTGGCACAGATGTAACATAAAGTTGTCTCTTAACCAGAGTTAACGGCTCAGTCTGCGGGATTCTCTCCCCCTCTCGCATGAAATTCACACCACCCCTTTGACCACATGCTGGCTTAATGCCAATCAATGTTAACCATAATTGATGGAGAAGTGGGAGGGAGTAATCTGAACCTAGCATTTGGAGCCAGGATTAATGCTCATTCTTCTAATTAGGAGCTTCCCCACCACAGTTGAGAACCCCTCAGAAACCCTGCTGTTTGTGCCCCAACCTTCAGGGGTTAGTGGCCACCCAGGGCCGGCTCGCTCACTAGGCAAGCTAGCCTCTCACCTATAGCGCGGCCATCATGGGGGCGCCGGACTGAGCCACCCTCCCCCCCGCCAAAAGCTCCTGCCATGTACTGGCCACTGCCGGCTCTTCACTCCCCCAATTCCCAGCCCGGCCTCAGACCGCCCTGCCCCACCCCACCCTGGCGGGTGGGGGAGGCGGCTCCCTGGGAAGCCCTTGGTGGGGCAGAGGCTTCTGGCCCGCCTCCTCTTCTGGCCAGGTGGGACAAACGAAAGGCCCTGCGTCGTACCGCAGCAGCAATGGCGTGGCAGAAGTGGGGAAAAGAGATTCGATTTTGCTTCTCGCGGGTGCACCACCGAGCGCAGACGCCTCAGCCAAGCTGCACCATCAGCAAGTTCTGGAGAACATGGGATGGCAGGCTAGAAGGGGCAGAGAGCGGAGGGGAGGGAGCGCCAGGCCTGTCTCGGGACTCCCTGGATCTGCCTGGAGATCGTAAGTAGCCAGAGGGGGGAGAGGGGGGCATTTCTGTTGGGGGGGGGAGCAAGAAAGTCCCCCCCCTTTCCATGCGTCTTGCTTGGGCTCTGGGTAGGGCTCCTGCTTCGCAACGTGTCTGAGCAGGAGAAGGCAGCTTTCAAAACACACACACCCCCGCCGGGCGCACGCCATTGCTTCCCTCGGCTGTTGCTGTGCCTCAGTGCTGCGGAGAAGGGTCGGACCTGTTGGACGTTTGGAGGACCCAGAGCTCTCTGGTCAAGCCGGCTGGCCAAAATGGGCACCAAGTCCATAACCCCACCCCCGCACATCCCGCGCAACTCTCTTGAATGGGCTTTCTGTTCGTGCAACTTCATCTTCTTGGGCCTGATTCAATCATCAAAATGGAAAGGTGATTTGTTGGCTGAGATCTGTTATCTGAGCTTGAATATGTGGGTATATGTGGCGGGGGAGCGGGAATGCTTTTGTGAAGATTTTCGTTCCAGGCACACCTATTTTTATTGTCTTGTATGGAAGGATTAGAAACATGCACGGTAATATATGTTTTATGTGTTGGATTTTGGTGGGTAGGTGTATGCTTTTCATGCTCTTTTTCCTGTTAATGATTTGGAATTTCTTACTACTTCTGATATTTGAATTCAGGAGCATCCACCACCTCCCGAGGTAGTCTGTTGCACTCTGTGTGTGGCGCATGTGCTCAGCAGCTTCTCTCCAGGCCCTGCCTGGAGGTTGGCAACCCCATAATTGGGGGCATGGGGGGTACCACAAGGTGCCCTCGCCTAGAGTACAAAAAAACCTGGAGCCGGCCCTGTGGCCACCAGAGACCGGGCTTTTTCTGTGGTGGCACCTTCATGCTAGAACTCCTCCTCCCACTTTAAGGTAAAGGTTCCCTTGCTCGAAAGCCAGTCGAATCCGACTCTAGGGTTGCGGTGCTCATCTCCGTTTCAAAGCCGGAGAGCCAGCGCTGTCCGAAGACATTTCCGTGGTCATGTGGCCGGCACCAAGGCGGACAGAACGCTGTTACCTTCCCACCGAAGTGGTCCCTATTTATCTACTTGCAATTTCTTGCTTTCGAACTGCTAGGTTGGCAGGAGCTGGAACGAGAGACGGGAGCTCACTCCGTCATGCGGCACTCGTGTCTCGAACTGCTGAACTACTGACCTTCCACAGCCTGCAGTTCAGCGTCTGGCAATCATTTATTGTTGAGAATGGAAGCTAACCTAGTCATCTGTGTGCCCAGAATTGTGGGATATAAATATTTTAGTCAATAAATAAAGGACCACTGGTCCATAACTATTTGTATCTGTACTGACTCTAAGGGTTTTGTGACGAAAAAAGAAAACATGCCCTGCAGATTCTTTCAGTGGAAGAGAGCTGAACAACACATGCAGATGGGGCTTTTAGAAAGACCGCTTCCAGTTCATCTTCATGAATGTAACAGGATTGCATGGGTAGTGGATAATCCCTTAGTTACGTTTGACACCCAAAGTAAAAATAAGGATGTTTTAAGAAAGGTAGCATTGCAGCAACAGTTTCAAAGGTACAAGCACTCAGACATTATGTTCTCATCGGGGGGGGGGGGGACTAAAGTGCTTCCTGAAACATCCCCCCCCCATCCCCCATGGAAGTGGTCCATAGCGTTTCCCAAAATGTTCATGGTACAGCAGCACTGGAAGATATATACGAAACATACAGAGAGGTGTGTTTTTCTTCTTTTCCTTGCTACCTTAACTGGGAGACGTTTTAGCCCACCATGGTTAAAGATTTGGTAGGGTTACTAGGGGCTGCCTAAAGGTGCTTTTTGGGAGCTTGGCCGTTGCAGCTCTTATCGATTTTAAATATTTATATCCTGCCTGATTTCCTTGGACTGGGGCAGCTAACAACACTTGGCACGTCGCAAACAAACAAATGGACAACATAACCGTAAATCAGCAAGATAAAAAAACAGACAAGATAAAATCAGTAACAACCAGCTTCCCGAAAGAATTCAGCCTCCACCAAATGCTTTCTGGAATGCTGGAAGCGAAGGCGCCCTCTGCTCCCACTATGGTAAGCGATTCCAAAAGATGGGGCCCCAGGGCAGAAAAGCCCACGACCGGACTGTTACCAAACAGTCGGTCGGAGGGGGTCACCACCAGGAGAGGGCTGCCCAAAGAGCACAGGAGGGACGCAGAGATATAGTGGGAGATCCAGTGTGGTAAATACAAGAGCCCTAGGCTGTGCTGTCAACTACAGTAAGAGTTATCTAGAGCAATATTTGAGTCCAGGAGCATCCTGAAGGCCAACAAAATTTCCAAGGGTTATCAGATATTGAGAGTCAGAGCTCCCTTTGTCAGATACTAATAGGATGAAGGGCGCTTTGACTCTCGCAAACATATACCTGGGAAATCTTGCTGGCTCTTTAAGGTGCCAATGGACTTGAATCTTGCTTTTCTACTACAGACTTGCACAGCTACCCACCTGAACTGAAAAGTTATCTTGTTTACGGATACTATTTTATTTATTGTCACAACACTAGAGACCTCGATGAAAAAGAACTCAATAATATAATCACATCAATGTTTTAAAGAGGGTAATCTTTCGTCATATTGAACCGCCTGCAATTACGGACTGTGTTCTGAGGAAATCCATTAAAGGGACTCCATCCAAGGCACAGATCACACAAAGAGCAAGTGAAGTCATAAATCTTTGTCTGGACTGTACCACCTTAGATTTCGGATGAGGGATCTCTGCTTGCACAAAACCAACATGTCAGGTCCCTTCTCTCTTGAGGTAAGCAAGGATGGTCGTACCCTTGGGACAGCCTGGCAACTTGCCCAGGGTCCTGTGCTAGGACAGGTGCCTGAGGGTCAGCATTTGTGTGGGGAGTAATGGAAAATGGCAGTGGACAATAAAAGTAAAAGCACAAACCTTGTTGCTTTTTTAAAGGGGCATGTCTTGTAAACATTGGGTGTTTATTCTTGGTCAGAGTAGACTGGATGGGAATACAGTGGGTATCCATGACTTTTGTCCAGGGTAGGGTTGCCAGCCAGGCCCTGGCAACTGGATGGAGTATGGGGGGCGGGCAGGGACATGGGGGAGTGCTGTTGCCAATGGCACAACATCACTTCTGGGGAAAACCCAGAAATGACACCAACCCTCTCTAGGAATTGCCAGAAACTCTATGGTAAAACCACAGAGTTCCTGGCAATTCCTATAAAGGACTGATGTCACTTCCAGGTTTTCCCTGGAAGTGACATCATACTGTTAGGCCAAGAAGAAAATTTATCTACTCCCCCCACCACCACTCCAAGTGGCAGCTGGAAGAGCAGGCTGCCAGTGGGAGGTTAGGGTTGCCAGCCAGGCCCTGGCAACTGGCAACTGGATGGAGTATGGTGGGCGGGCAGGGACATGGGGGAGTGCTGTTGCCAATGGCATAACATCACTTCTGGGGAAAACCCAGAAACGACACCAACCCTCTCTAGGAATTGCCAGAAACTCTATGGTAAAACCACAGAGTTCCTGGCAATTCCTATAAAGGACTGATGTCACTTCCAGGTTTTCCCTGGAAGTGACATCATACTGTTAGGTCAAGGCCAATTTATCTACTCCCCACCACCACCACTCCAAGTGGCAGCTGGAAGAGCAGGCTGCCAGTGGGAGGTCCAGGGCCCCAGAATCACTAAGGCCACCCCTGAACACAGCAAGCACAATCATATCCACCATGATGGTGGCACCCATATATGGAGGATTCTCATAGACTGAACTGTGCCCTCTTTCCCCCAGCTTTCCACCATAAAACATACATGTGGATAGTGGAAGGGCATGTATTATATTATTTTACTCTGCCTATTCTCCACGGAGCTCAGTGTTAGAGCTAAGCTACATATTCTCCCCCCCCCCACAATTTATCCTTGTACCAACCCTGTGAACTTGTTAGGCCGAGAGAGAGCATGCATTACTCCATATCCCTCATCATATTGTCCCTATTGTCTCAGTACAAGTTACTTACTCAGTACAAGTTATTTACTCCTCAGTGCTGGATGTAAATATGGATCGTATCTGCAGATCTCCCATGCATCCCAATAATGTGGTCTGATGGTTATGACCTGGAAGGCCCAGGTTTGACTCTCCACCTGGTCAGGAAGCTCACTTCATTCTCTCTCAGACTAACCAGCTTCACGGGGTGGTTGTCACACTTCCCCCAGTTCCAAAGGTGGAAAACCACTCGGAACAGATTAACATCATGCGATTGTTGTTAAATCCTTTCATAGCCCCACAAACGAGTGAAGGTCTTGGAAAGTATGTTTCTAGCTTCTATTCAGTACTAGATGCAAATACCGTGCTATTGGAAAAAACAACCTACACAAATCAGGTTGCTTTTCTTCTAGTTACGCAGCTTCAAGCACTCTCACTAAGGAGTCTGCAAGCATCATGTGGGACCTACACACTCCTCAATGTCACCCTGTTAGCGGTCCGACCCCTTCTCTCTCTCTGAGGGGCAGTTTATAGCTAGAAAACCATAAACACCCTTCTTACAATATAACCTCCAATAACATAACTGCAATACACTGCCTAGCCCAATATGACACAAAATGGATGCCAGCCAGATACAAGCCTAGGCATGTAGGTTTAAGAGTGGCTGGCTACCTAACGACCTCCTCCCCACCCTAGAGAGATGCATAATTTAGGACAATGGGTCTCCCAAGGACCTATGGATTAATCTTGTCAACCCCCAGCCTCACTTCTCCTCACCCATGTACCCTAATTAAGCAATACTTAACACTATTTCACCAAACCCATCAAGTTTCTCCCAAACCACTGTCCACCTCCAAAACCCACAGCAAGTTATTGTTTTGGGGACGCTTATGTCAGCTTGCCTCAAGGAATATTTTGCCCTATATCTGGAGTCCATAAACACCGGTATGTGTGTGTATTCTTGGACCCATACATACACCCCAAATCTGTTTGGGCCTTCTCTTTCCCCCCCTGTGAAATGCTGGTTGTTTTGCTGCTACCTCTGCAGACCTCTATCTCTGAGACTGGTAATGATAGCCTTCCCCCTCTCTTCCCTGATTTCCTCTTAGCTAGCCTTGTGTGTATTTCCTCTTTGTGTGTATGCATGTTCTGCCCTTTCGTTTCTCTTTTAATAAAGCTTTACCGGCTGAATATCTGCCTGGTTTATTTCAAGAGTTTTCTTAAGGGAAACTTAAGAAGAATCCCAGTTAACCCCCACTCACTCCATCTCCTTAAAGCTAATTCTCCCAATTAAATAGGAGACTGCCTATTTGGGTAACAACCTGTTCTGCTAACTTTTATATCATACTTGTGGAAGTAGGTTCCCCCCCCATTATGTCTCTCTAATCATTTTCACACACAGAAAAAAAAAGTTTAACAGATTGCAGCATTAAATTTGTAGGTGATTTTAAACAGATATAGGCCCAGTTTGGTTGAGACAATACTCACTGTCTTAGCAAAAACAAGTAAATAAATAGATAAGAGATCTGAACACCTTCAGTGGGCATGATCTTATAGATTCCAAACTCTACATAATTCCAGTTCAAGCTGAATACACCTATATCCTCCTGATGGACAGTATTTGGTGCTGCTGCCAGGTGGTCCCCAGCTCCCAGCAGGGTCTGGAGAAGAGTAGGGTTGCCAACTCTAGGTTGGGAAACTCCTGGAGATTTGGGGATGGAACCTGGAGAGAACAGGGACCTCAGTGGAGTCCACCCTCCATAGAGTCCACCCTCCAAAGCCTCCATTTTCTCCAGGGGAACTGATCTCTGTAATCTGGAGTTGGGCTGTAATTCCAGGGGATACCCGGTCCCACCTGGAGGCTGGCATCCCTCGTGTTTGGATGGATCCTTTCTCCTTATGAGGTGAGGGAATCGGGGAGGGGGGATTCTCCCTGCCATCACGTTGCACTTTGAAGCAGTGAGAAGGGCTGCTGCCTTTGAAGTGCTCCTGAAGCCCAGTGTGAGGTCAGAAAGAAGAGTCTCCATGCATTTCACCAGACTAAACAGATGCTCTTGCCGCTAGTGAATATATTTGTGGAACCCCATACTCAGCCCCGTAGCTAGGCAATTTTCTGAGGGGTGGGGGAAGACGGGTTGGGGGGGTACCACTGCTCCTTCTCTCCCCCTGGAGAAGCCCCCCCAGCAGCCGTCCACACGCTTGCATGGCCTCTCCTGGCCTCACTCACGGGCTGCTCTCCAGGAAGGCCGCCTTGAGCTCCTGCAGCCTGGCCCGCAGGCGGCTCTTCCTCCCACCCTCTGTCTTCTCCACCACACACTTGCCTCCCTCCATCGGCACTCAGTCTAAGGCAGATTTGGAGCTGGCCTTCAGGAAGACCACCCCGGCCACGGCTCCAGGGGCCGCCCCGGCATCCCTAACATGGTGGGCAGGCCAACCGAGCCCTCTGGCTGGCCAGCCAGATGGTTGCATTGTGGGTGGGTGCTCCCAAGGGCTGCCAGGGCATCCATGGGTGACAGCAGGGAGGGGGCAGCCTGCCCCCTCTCTGCCATCATCCACTGATGCCCTGGGCAGGGCAGATTAGGGAGGGGGCATTGCCACGTGGGCCCCTGGGGGGGATACAGGCCTGCCCATACTGCACAGGTTTGCGTGTGTGTCTCTCTCTCTCATACCCCTCCAAAGGAAAATAAGCAAAAGAGAAGATAAGACATTAAGCTTCCCAGAGAATAATCAGATAGGATATAGCTTAGTGAGATAGATGCGACAAATATAGCAAAAGGTTAGAAACTGATTCCAAAACAAGTGCTTCAATATGTTCACACTTTGCAAAAAAAAAGATGTTCCTTAGATTTCACAGCACTTATACAGGCTGGCCTTTCTTGAAGGAAGGCAGTCCTCCTCGCTCTAGCCAAACAGACAGTCATCACCATCTAACCCCTAACAGTTTCGACACTAGCATCCTTACTTGTGATTCCAAACACGCTTTTTCTTACATGCTGGCTCACACAGGCTATACTCTATACAGTCTTCCTAGTGTTCCTGAATATTCCCTGATATTATGGATTTGTGGCTTCCATTTCTTGTGGACTATATATATCTCACTAGGTATATGGTTCAAAAAGACAAGGATGCCTTTTATTTAGCTTCTTGCTTCACTGTAGTTTAAAATAAAGATTTTACATAAAGCTGGCCTAATGATACCTTCAAATCACAAAAACAATCCCCACACCATCACCGTGAAATATGCACACCACTGGGGTGGGGTGGGGGCTTTATACTGACATAATAATGTACAGGCTATACAGTTCGTACAAATCGCCATGTTATTCAGTTAAGGCTGACGAAAACAAGTTCTTGATTCTAGGCAATTCATCCTGCAGATTTAGTAAGGCCTAGATAGGTAGAAGCAGCTATTCCTTTTGCTTAAATTAAAGTTTCACAAATGTACCAACAAGGTCACAAGAAGTTATTCCAAAAGCACATGCTCCACAAATATAGTATCTTTAAAGAACATAACATAAGAACATAAGAGATGCCAATGTTGGATCAGGCCAAAGGCCCATCCAGTCCAACACTCTGTATCACACAGTGGCCAGAAATACCAGTGCCATCAGGAGGTCCACCAGTGGGGCCAGGACATTAGAAGCCCTCCCACTGTTGACCCCCCCAAGCACCAAGATGACAGAGCATCACTTGCCCCAGAGCCCCTATCTATACCTTGTGGCTAATAGCCACTGATGGACCTCTGCTCCATATGCCTATCTAATTCCCTTTTGAAGCCGTCCATGCTTGTAGCTGCCACCACTTCCTGTGGCAGTGAATTCCAAGTGTTAATCACTCTTTGGGTGAAGAAGTACTTCCTTTTATCCGTTCTAACCCGACTGCTCAGCAATTTCATGGAGTGCCCACGGGCTCTTGTATTGTGAGAAAGGGAGAAAAGTACCTCTTTCTCTACCTGCTCTTTCCCATGCATAATCTTATAAACCTCAATCATGTCACCCCTCAGTCGTCGTTTCTCCAAGCTAAAGAGCCCCAAGCGCCTTAACCTTTCCTCATAGGGAAAGTGTTCCAACCCTTATATCATTCGAGTTGCCCTTTTCTGCACTTTTTCCAAAGCTATAATATCCTTTTAAAGAATGTGGCCTCAACTATCTTGTCTATAAGGCATGCTAAGGTGCAAGGTTGAGAGTTTTAGTAGATTGGCTGTTCCAATTGTTCAAGGCGGGAACCCGGGAAGTTTTTATACAAGATCCCCTGACGAAGCATTTTTAGTGAAATGCACAGGGAACTAGACGGTCTAATAAAACTCTCAACCTTGCACCTTGTCCCTTGTTTCTCTACCCACTGGTACAGCCTTATCGTCTTCCTATAAGCCATGCTAAATCAGGATTTAAGACCTGTAAAGGGTTTGAACCTGCAACCCGAAGGCAGTTTGCAAACTACTACTGGGTGCTACTGACTGAGCAACAAAATCATAACAAGTGTGTACTGTCAAGTTGCAACTGAATCATGGCGACCCGAGGACCAACGGATTCTCAAGGCAGGAGATGAACAGAGGTGGTTTGCCTTTGCCTTCTTCACTGTAATGACCCTGGACCTCCTCGGTGGTATCCCATCCAAGTACGAACCAGGGCTGACCTGGCTTAACTTCCAAGATAACAGATTCCATACACAGATCACAAAAACTCTCCAACATACTCCAAATTCGTATTTTTTTGGGCCCCAGTGCTAGATTACATGGTAGCACACGATAAGCTTCCTTCAAACCAAATATATCACAGATGATTATACTTGTGAGGCTCAACCAATACAGAATAACTGAAAGCAAACACAGCAAACCTCATCCAGATATGCATTCAGGAGGAATATCCATAGAATTAAACCCAACTAATTAATTAATTAATTTAATTAGACTTTTACCCCGCCCTCCCGCCGAGGCGGCTCAGGGTGGCTTACAATAGTTTAAAAACCAGTATAAGAATTAATACAACCTCACATCTAAAAGAATACAATCAATAAAATAGCCCAATATAACTTATTAAAATTAAAATTACAGTTTAAGCCGGAAGCTGCAGCCGGAAGAGCAGTCGCGCGCAGAAGGAAACATCAAGCCTGCCGGAGGTGGTCGCCGGTTAACCAGAAGACCCCAGAATAACACCTGTAGCCCGCCGGAAGAAGAGAACGTGCCGCCAACAGGGTGTCGGTAGGTAGTCCCCCCCCTTGTGAAATTGTGGCCCTAAGTAGGTAAACCACTACTACACTAGTAGTAGTATACTGTAAACCGCTCTGAGACCCATTAGGGGTCATGGGCGGTATATAAGTCCAATGTAAATAAATAAATAATAAATAAATAAAGTCACCCCCCCTTGCATCTGATATCTTGTTATGAACATAATTCATG
>NW_015174314.1:297755-313803 GCF_001447785.1 Gekko japonicus | reverse complement strand
CCTAGGGTCAGGGGGGACTAAGCGATTCTGCAACTCAGATCTCAGTGCTCTTGGGGGAACATACGGGGAAAGGCGGTCCCTCAGGTAGACAGGCCCCAGACCATAAGGCTTTAAACAATATTATCATACTTTATATAGTTTAGTTCAGTAAATCGTAAATAGTTAAATGGTGTTTATAGTAATACTAACTCTAAACACCTTGTAAACTCACTACAGGATAGCATACACTCTTATGCTGTTATAAGCAGGGCTGGCCCGAGGTTTTTTTGCGCCCTAGGCGGGGCTACCTTCTGGTGCCCCCCGGCACGCGCCCAATTATGGGGTTGCCAGCCTCCTGGAGCGCGCCCCAGAGAGCCCTTCTCTCCGCGGGAGGAGCGGGAGGAGGCGCTCCCCGGACAAAGGGGGCAAAGAGCCCTTTCAGGCGAGTCAGGCAGCCAGGCTCACCTCACCGCCCCAGCAAAAGAGCCAGAGCCAGACAAGGCCGCCCGCCTCCCCTGCGCAAATCTGCCAGACGCCCCACGAACCTGCCTCCGCAGGTTGTGCCCCCCCGACCCAACTGGACCTCCACCCTTGCCCGCGAGAGGCCCGCTGCAGTAGCACCCCCCCCGACGGTACCAGTAGCCCCGAGAGACCCTGGGAGAAAAATGGCCGCGAGGTGCATGTGAAAAAGCAGAAGCAGCAGGAGGGCTCACCAGTGGCGGCGGCTCTCTTGCAGGCGGGCTGGATGCAGCCATCCGAGGCTGCAGCGGCGCAGACAGTTGCTGGGGCGCAGCGGGGGGAAGGGCTGGCCAGAGCGGGGCAGAGGGATTAGGTGGAACCCCCCCCCTAAAAAAAAGCGAAGGGTCACCCCTACTGGAGAAGCCCCTTGGGGAGTTTCCTTCTCGTTCCCGTTCTGATCCGCCCCTTTTTTACTCTGCCTTCCTTTCCCAAGGCGGCTCAAGGAGCGGGGAGGGTGCGGCAGTGGGCAGCTCGGCCAGGTAGAGGGTGGCGGCGGTGGGGCAGGGCAGCAGGCTGAGGGTGCAGGCCAGGCGTGGGCTGCAGTGGCTCAGGCTTGGCCAGCAGTGACTCAATGTCAAAGCGTCTGGGAGCAGCAATGGTGCACAGGCTTTTGGCAGGGGAGAAGATCGGCACCCCATCCAGGGCCCGCTGCTCTAGGCGAATGCCTAGTTCGCCTAGCAGGTGAGCCACCCTGGTTATAAGTTATATGTTGTACACTGTTTTAAGGCTTATATTGTATTGTATTGCCTTTATTATACACAATAACATAATGTTTAATTAAAAAAAACAACCCTTTCCAGGCTCTGATGAAAGAGGGCTAGTCAGGGCTATTCAGACCACAAAGAAACCCCCTCACAGAGCAACTGTCCAGACAGTGTCCTGTGATT
The DNA here is from genome assembly GCF_001447785.1 of Gekko japonicus. NCBI lineage: Eukaryota > Metazoa > Chordata > Lepidosauria > Squamata > Gekkonidae > Gekko > Gekko japonicus. The sequence continues at coordinate 312,418 of NW_015174314.1, read as the reverse complement.
AAAAGCAAATCCTTATCAGAGCTTTTGTGGTAAAGACCTGCTCTTGCCTTGCTACACTCAAGATCTCCACCCCCAGCACTTTGCAGGAGTCAGATCTGTCAGGTCTGAGCGCCAAATGAAGGTTTCGTTTTTAATAATGGCAAGAGCTTGACCAATGTCTGTTTTGTTGTCCTGCCACCAAAACTGGCTTTTTCTCACACCTCAACAGAAATGCAATGTTCCTGGTCTCCTAACCACAATAAGGAAATCAGACTCAGCCTTCACTCTTCCTTCCCTTTTCAACGTTAACCATGCTGCAGTGTTATGCCTGCACTTATGTCAATTCAAATCATGGTTAGCTTCAAAGCAGAGTTTGTATCCAGTGTTTGAAGCAGGTTTTCAAAACTCAGGTAAAGCTAACCACGGTTAGCATTAGTGTAGCATTGCTAGGGGCAGTGGGGTTTGAAGAGAAGTGGGATTTTGGTTGGGGTATAGTGCCAGAGTCCACCCTCCAAAGCAGCCACTTTGTCCAGGGGAACTGATCTCTGTCGTCTGGAGATTGGCTGTTACTTCTGGGAGCTCTCCAGACTCCACCTGGAAGCTGGTAACCCCAGCAGAGCTCCTGTTCCACAGTAACACGGGGGAGGCGGCACCCAAACATCTCCCAGCCAGAAGCCAGTAAAGGTAAGAGGGGACAGGCCCTTTGGCATAATGGGGGGGGGGGAGAGAGAGAATCAGTATATTCAAGGATGTTTAAAAAGAAACAGCAAGCTTCTCCTTGTGGAACTCGGCCAGCAGGGATGCATTTCAAGTGGAAACTGTGTTTTATTAGTGCTCTTTAAAATCCATGTTATCCTTTGTTGAGTCTATTGGGTTAAAGGGCCTAGGCTCTTATTTTGAGAACTGAAGCGAACCTTTGCAAATCGCTGCCGTCATGTTTGCATTTCAAACCCTTAACACTACAATACGTGGGGACTTCTCTTCTTAATACAGAGGTCGGGATTTTGGTTTACATTAAGATGTTTGGTTTAAGGAGCTCTGTGAATATCGTTCACAGCGATTTCTACACGAGCCCGTTTCCAGCTCCTGCAGCGAGCAGTGATCGTGTAATTGGCTTGCTCGTTTTTGTGCCATAAAACAGTTACTAATTTAGTTTTGGGAGAATGGGGAGAAGGGAGCGCAAAAAACCTTGAAACTTGCTTCTTTGCAGAACTTCTGGATTGAACATTCTTTCGTATATGAAATGAATATGTTAACGGAGGCTGCCAAGCCACAAATATAATCTAGTTTCTGAACTGGCATCAGTATTTGCTACACTCTTAACATGTAAACTTGAATTTGCTACAGGCACGTATTGTTAAAGCAACCATAATTCTTGTTTGGTTGCAGCAACAGAGTTATCGGTTTAAAAATATAGTAGTGCCACAGATAAATTTTCAGGCTTGGTTGAAACCCCTTATACATAAACGTTGCTGGCACTCCAACTACTGATGCTTTAGAATTTTCTCTCAACAAAAAGACAATCTCTGAACATTCCACCATATTCTAGTAGGGTTGCCAACTATGGGTTGTAAAATTCCTGGAGATTTGGGGGCGGAGACTGGGGAGGGCGGAGCTTGGGGGGGGGGAGGGACCTCAGTGGGTTACAATGTCTTACAGTCCACTCTTCCAAGCTGCCATTTTCCCCAGAGGAACTGAGAGGTGATACTGATAACCCTCTTCAAGTACTTGAAGGGCTGTCATCTAGAGGATGTTGCGGAGTTGTTTTCTGTTGCCCTGAAGGTTGGACCAGAACCAACAGACTGAAATTAAATCAGAAGAGTTTTCGGTTAAACATCAAGAAGAACTTCCTGACAGGGTGGTTCCTCAGTGGAACAGGCTTCCTCAGGAGGTGGTGGGCTCTCCTTCTTTGGAGGTTTTCAAACAGAGGCTAGACGGCCACCTGACAGCAATGTTGATTCTGTGAACCTAAGCCGATCTCAAGAAGGGAGGGCAGGAAGGGTTGCCTCAGTGCTTAGTTCTCGTGGCCCTTTCTTACACGCCCAGGGAAATGCTGATCGCCACTTTGGGGTCAGGAAGGAATCCTGGAGGTTTTTTTGTCATCTTCTGGGCATGGAACAGCGGTCACTACGGGTGCGGAGGGGGAGGTATTTGTGAATTTCCTGTATTGTGCAGGGGGTTGGACTAGATGCCCCTGGAGGTCCCTTCAAACTCTATGATTCCATGATCGCTGTCGTCTGGAGATCACTTGTCATTCTGGGAGATCTCCAGGCCCCACCTGGAGGACGGCAACCCGATGGGACCCAAACTGCAAACTTTGTGGATTTAACTGCAGATTCAAGTGGAGAAGGCGTCACCAACCCCAATGGGATCCACCTAGTGTCTCAGTGAGAAATAAAGCAATCAGTAACGCAAAGAAATAACATGAATAAATAAATAAATAAATAAAATGTTTCCTCAGAATTGTTGGTGGTGACTCCTATGGAAACTTGGGGAGAAGACTGCATAGAAGGGAAACTGACAGATCACACAAGAGCGGGGCTACCACATAAAGTTTCCTTTTTGCGCGTTCCCTTCCCATTGTAAGAATGAATGTCAAAACGTGGCAGAACCGAAGCAGCGATGAGTAACAGACAAAGCACACCGTGCCTTGTTGCGGAAAAAGGTGTTCGAGTGCATAAAGCTAAAGTCCGCAGCAGCCGAATGAAGCGAGGAGCTTCACACAACGGATTGCCAAGAGGTCACTGCAGTGGTCACAAGAGCAACCGTGGCTGCGTTGAAACATAGCTGGAAATAAAGGCGCTTATCAACTGCAGGTGTGGATAAAAGAGAGCAGACTATTTTGAGCCGATTCCTGGGGCTGTCTCTAGGGATGCCAACCTCCAGGTGGGTACCTGGGGACCCCCTGGAATCACAGCTCATCCCCAAAGATCAATTCCCCTGGAGAAAATGGATGCTTTGGAGGGAGGACTGTAGGCGTTGTACCCCACTGAGGTCCCTGTCCTCCCCAGGCTCCATCCCCAAGTCTCCAGTTGTTTCAAAGCCTGGATCTGGGAACCTTACCCCCCCATCCCCCACCAATGTTCAGTGGGGACCTGGCAACCCTACATCTACACATATGACAAATGAAAAACAATTATGGGGGGGGGGGCAAATGCGTCATGATGTTTAGTTACTTGCAGGGGTCATTTCCTGCAGGAGCGCACAGGAGCGGAGGTCTGGCAGTAAGGAGCCCAGGGGGCAGGCACATGGAACAATCCCCGCCCCCTGCTCCCAGCAGCCCTCAGTTGGGCCACAAGGACCAAGAAGCAGCCAGGTATGTTGCAGAGCCCCCACCAGCTCGCCTTCAGGTACAAGCTCTCCCTCCTCTGTGAGGACAGATCTGCACAGTTTGGTGTGGCGGTTAAGTGTGTGGACTCTACTCTGGGAGAACCGGGTTTGATTCCCCACGCCTCCACTTGCACCTGGCTGGATGGCCTTGGGCAAGCCATAGTTCTGTCAGATCTGTTCTTGAAAAAGAGCAGTTTGTGTCAGAGTTCTCTCAGCCCCACCTACCTCACAGGGTGTCTGTTGTGGGGAGGGGAAGGGAAAGGAGTTTGTAAGCCGCTCTGAGACACCTTTGGGTAGTGAAGGGTGGGGTATAAATCCAATCTCTTCTTCTTCTTCACATCCCCCCCCAATAGCTACCAATCCAAAACAGTACAGTGGAGCCTGAGTGGTGGGTGTTGCCCTCTGACACACTTCTGGTGATGCCAGGGGGTATGGCAGATGCAAATAAGTTATGCTAATAAGTTATGCTAATGAGCTCCTGCACCTCTTTTTCTACAAAATGACCCCTGGTTACTTGTAGTACTAGAATTGATAGGTTGTGGCTTTGCACCCGCAGTTTGAAAGTCCCACAAGCTAGAGGTCCGCAATGGTAAATAATCTTGCCACCCGGCTTCCCTTTATAAAACCCACCTAGAGGAAAATTGCATAGCATCCCCCCCTCCCCCCAGATCGTGTCCTCTTACTCGGGCATATTTTAGAGTGTGGAAGCACTTCTGGGAGGACAACGCTTGCCTTGAATTATGCATCGCTCACAGTGGGCTGCCTTCCAGTTATAGAACTCCTTCCCCACTGTGGATCTGACAAAGCCCGTTGCCCAAGCACTTTTCGGAAGCATTAGGACAGGGGTCCTCCGACCTTTCTGAGCCTGCGGGCACCTTTGGAATTCTGACATAGGTTGGCGAGCGCAAACACAAATGGCTGCTGTAGCTCGCCTTCAAGTCATGCCGTAAACCTTCCTGTGCTGTTGCAGCAGCTGCTGCCAAAGCAACATTTTTTTAAAAAAATATGCACAGTCAATCAAATCCCTGGTGGCCAATCAGAAGTCCTGCTAGGCCAAGACCAACCTGGCCCTGCCCACTTCCTAAAAACCACAGAATCATAGGATCACAGAGTCACGGGGATGGAAAGGGCCAGACAGGCCATCTAGTCCAACTCCCTGCTCAATGCAGGATCAGCCTAGAACAGGGGCGTCGAACTCATTTGTTATGAGGGCCGGATCTGACATAAATGAGACCTTGTTGGGTCGGGCCACGTGTATCATAAAATGTAATGCCGGGTAGCAGAGGTACAAAATTTATAAAGGACACAAACACAAAGGGTTTTTTCCCCTTAAAATAAAACCATGCTTAAAACATTAGCACTCTTGCAATATTTTGTTTATTTAACAGTGTCTGATAACTGACACTTCTTGCTCTGAATTATGGCATCAGAATGTCTGTGCTGTTGCCATCTTGAGTATGCTGTTCAGGTGTATATCTGTTAAGCTGCAAACATATGATGACGCAGCAGCAGCAGAACTGGAAGAAGCAGCAGAAGACAGCCAGTTCCACTGCGGGCACAATAGAAGCCCTCCGGGGGCCTGATCTGGCCCCCGGGCCACATGTTTGACACCCCTGGCCTAGAGCATCCCGTGTTTGTCCAGGTGCAGCTTAAAGACTGCCAGTGAGACTTGGTGGGCACCAGGAAAGGTATCAACGGGCACTAGATTGGGGACCCCTGTATTAGAAAACTGCTCTCTTGGGCTGGCCTCCAGGGCTCAGCATAATTCATGAGATGAGGTACACATCTATCTCAGCAGGGAAAAGGTATGCCTAGAGTTACCACAGCTGGGCCTACGCAGAGGACCCAGATTGGAACAAAAGAATTTTCCAGAAGAGATGCGCCTGGTGCAATTTGGAAAACAAGACGTGCTTTCAGAGAAAGACGCTCTTACGTTTGGCATTCCGCCCCAATGCAGCAAGAACAGTAGAAATCGTTTTTGAAAATGCAACCTCGTACCTTGCCTCTGGCATGATCTTGTTTGGATTAGTAAAAAAAAAGAAAAAGAAAAGAAAGGAAAATTATGAGAGAATGCATCTGTTGTGTATTAGGAAGCCCCAATAACGTGCTGGGCCTGGTTCCCCTTCCTATCATACCTAGAAGGCGTTCTGAAAGGAAATGCAATTTAGCCTCAAGCAAATACTCCAGTACAAAGTGAGGAGGATAACAAGCTACACAAAGATAACAGAACAGAGTAACTCGCGGTTGTATACCATCCACATGGATTGGAAGGATTCGCTGGGAGCAATACAATACTGGACTGTAAACGTTAATACAACTTCATGAATCCAGCATACTTATTACGTACAGGCTGATTTCGATTGCACATAACTATGCGTTGAAGAACTGCTGTCTATAGTTTCCTCTCTAACATCAATACCCCTCTTTCCTTGTAATATTTTAATGTGAAATTCAAAGAGTATAGCCAAATATGAAACGTTTTCTACATGAACTTTTTTTTTTAAATTCTTCCTGTAGTTCTGTCCCCATTTCTCATGGATCATATGTGTGTGTGTGTGGGTTGTGTTATTTTAGGGATGCCAGCCTCCAGATGGGACCTGGGACCAATGTTCCCTCTAAGCTGTGGAGTCTTGTGAGCAAAAATTCTACTTTGTGAGCTACTGGCATAAAAGTTGTGAATGAGTGATTAGGCTATTGCATAAATTAGTTTGCTCTGGAGCCATCCTCCCTGAGCGAAGACAAAAATCTGTGAGCCAGAGGCTAAAAAACTGTGAGCTAGCTCACATTAACTCAGCTTAGAGGGAACACTGCCTGGGACTCTCCGGGAATGGAAACTGATCTCCATACTACAGATTCTTGTTTTCGATACATTTTTGGCATCTGTTGTAAAATAAATGAGTGCTTAATAGCGTATTGAGTTTAGGAACTGTGAATGGCTCTGTCCTGTTGGAGTTGAACTGAAGTGCCGTGCCTGGAAGAACCAGAGCCCATGACAAAAGGAAAGACAAAGTGTCTCAACAAGTGAAGATGGATGAAATGGAGGCATCCTACTGAGGTCCCTGTCCGACCCAGGCTCCTTCCCCAACCTGGATCTGGAGAGCCAACCACCCCCATCCCCCCACCAGTGGCCAAGAAAGGGGGGGGGGGCTGGCAACCCTAGGCAGGCTATTCTTGGGCGTCTGCCATCTCTCAGGAACAGCACTTCCAGGGGCTGCAGTGGGAACAAGGAGACAGATTTCCATCTGCGTCACGTTTAGGTGGGATCCAAGTCTTTATTCTTTGGTACATTTCATACACTTATATTGACTGTTTCTGCGGACCTCTTCATGCCTGTCCCTGTAATAATAAGCAAAATGCTTATTAACCAACAATTTAATACATCTCAGTCAGATTCTCGTTCCTCTGACTTCACAGGCTCTTCGATAGCACATTTGTTGTGCTTATGCAGCATACAGGAAAACAAATGAAAATAGAAGTGCTGAAGAAGAAGAAGAGGAGGAGGAGGAGGAGGAAGAGGAGGAGGAGGAGATTGGATTTATAACCCGCCTTTCACTCAGAGTCTCAGAGCGGCTTACAAACTCCTTTCCCTTCCCCTCCCCATAACAGACACCCTGTGAGGCAGGTGGAGCTGAGAGAGCTCTTGACAGAAACTGCTCTTTCAAGAACAGGTCTTATCAGAACTATGGCTTGCCCCGTGTCATCCAGCAGCTGCAGGTGGAAGAGCAGGGAATCAAACCTGGTTCTCTCAGATTAGAGTCCATGCACTTAACCACTACACCAAACTTAGCCTTTTCAAACAAAGCCTCTTCTGTCAGCTGGTACTATATACACTGAGGACTCAAGTAATTCTGTCTAATTAAACAGACATGGGGACTATGCCTGGTTACTGAAACAGTCCACCCAAAGCGTATACCAAAGCACATAAGAAGGGGGTGCAGATCAGTTCTTTTAACTATCTTGTATAAGATGGCAGCCGCTGGAAAGGAAGCGACTAAACTGTATTGGATTATTTAGTCCCTATACCAGTAAATCAATGGCTCTGTTTGGCTTATGGCAAATTAACCTTTTGCTTATGAACATAAGAACATAAGAGAAACCATGCTGGATCAGGCCAACGGTCCATCCAGTCCAACACTCTGTGTCACACAGTGGCCAAAACCCAGGGGCCATTAGGAGGTCCCCCAGTGGGGCCAGAACTCGAGAAGCCCTCCCACTGCTACCCCCCAAGCACCAAGAATACAGAGCATCACTGCCCCAGACAGAGTGTTCCAACTATAAGATAGCCAGTTTGGTGTAGTGGTTAAGTGCGCGGACTCTAATCTGGGAGAAGCGGGTTTGATTCCCCACTCCTCCACTTGCACCTGGCTGGATGACCTTGGGCAAGCCGTAGTTCTGATAAGAGCTGTCCTTGAAAAAGAGCAGTTTCTGTCAGAGCTCTCTCAGCCCCACCTACCTCACAGGGTGTCTGTTGTGGGGAGGGGAAGGGAAAGGAGTTTGTAAGCCGCTCTGAGACACCTTTGGGTAGTGAAGGGCGGGGTACAAATCCATCCTCCTCCTCCTCCTCCTCCTCCTCCTCCTCCTCCTTCTTCTAATTGTGGCTAATAGCCTCTGATGGACCTCTGCGTCATATGCTTATCCAATCCCCTCTTGAAACTGCCTATGCTTGTAGCTGCCACCACTTCCTGCAGCAGTGAATTGTACATGTTAATTATGGGCTGAGGGTACAACTGGACACTATGAGGGAAGATCTGCACATGAATTTAGGCCGCGCTATCACGCTTGAGCCTTGATTTTTAGCCAGTAGGAGTCACAATGGAGGCTCCTAAGCATGACAGCACAGCCAGGGCCTCCCTTTAGACTTCTCACAATCTACCCTCTAGGCACTGGCCCTCCTTAGCAGCCTGTCTTGAGCGTTACATTGCTTAGCCTTTATATATATAACAACAAAAACAACCACCGATCCACAAGGCACCTCACAGATAAAAATATAAACCATAAAAACGTCATAGAAAGAGCAGTATCAAAACAGCACAGGCGCTAACTGAGGGTGTGAACAAACAAAGGCAACGTGGAGCAAAAGCAGTCGTCGACTTGATGGCGAAGAACAGTCCTTACTTGCTGCTTTAAACTGGCAAGGCAGAAAGCCAGACAGTTCTCCCAGGGAAGGGATTCCAAAACCTGGGTGCTACTGAAGAAAAGGCCCCGCAATTAGGGTTGCCAGGTTCAGGTCCGCAAATTCCTGGATATTTGGGGGTTGAAGCCTGAGAAGAGCTAGAGGGACTTCAATTGGGGTATAATGCCAGAGATCCCACCTTCCAAAGTGGTCATTTTTCTCCAGGTGAACTGATCTCCAGCCACCACCTGGAGGTTGGCAGCCCTCCCCTGTCTCTTATACTTCGGTACTTTGCTGCAGGCAGTGAGGATACACAGAACAGGGCCTCTGTCTGTCAGGGGCTTTTCAACAACAAAAAATATGTATTGCTACAGACTCCTATACAGTTTCTTTTATGAGAAGAAGGCTATTTTCAACCGCATGCCAAATCCCCCCCCCCCCCCCGCCACTTTACAATCAAGCTGGTTTTATTTATGTTTACTGTGTGGTCTCTCTGCCATTGTGCACTCGCATTGCCGGGATGCTGTTATTTCCATTCTGGATGATCTCCATGTTCTGGTCAAATTTTGTCATGCAATTTTTTCCCCCTTGCCTTCCCAAAATTCTTGGCATCGGCCGTGAAACATTAAAGAATGTGTGAAGCTAGCATAGCGTGAGTCTAATGTACTTATTTTATAGGGAGGAAGCCGCGCTCTCTTCTGTTTTCTTTGTCGTATAGTTTGTCGTGCATCGCCTTGAGCGTTTCCATAAATTGGGAAAAGCCGCTCAGAAGTGCTGTAGACAAAATAAGTATCTGAAAATATTTCTTTTTCCTCACTGCTTTTGGGGAATGGCTGCATAATGACACGGACTGTGGCTGTTTCTGCTGTTTGGTATCTGTGTCAATAACTTCGACGTGTGATGATCTGTTAAAAAAAGCACTGTTCAGATTTCAGCATGAATGATAGCTCATAGGCCAAATACCAGCCTGGATCTGCCTATGAAATGTCACTGTTACTACTCAGAGATACGAAGCCAGGCAACAGAAAATCTGGGGGAACAGTTTCCCCACTGGTTTTTCTCCAACGATGCTTTTCTGGTTTTTCTGCTGGGGGAAAAAATGGAAAATTTGGGGAAGCACTGACAACCCCACCACCACCACCAATTTTCTTTCCTTTTGGAAAGAGTAAAATGCTTTTTTCAGAGAAGCTGTTACTGACTCAGATTGGATAGCTTTCAGTTTTTCTATTTGAACAAAGGAGTAATTGGGAAATCTGGGGGAGTGCTGAAAAAATCCTTTAAAAACTTATTTCAAGGTTTTTGTTTTTTTAAAGTGAAATACTTTTAAGGCAAGTTTTTATTTAATCAAGATGTATTCACCCGAGATGCATCTTCTGATGGAAAAACTGGGAATTTTTTTGGAAACATTGAAAAAATTCCTATGAGTTGTCCTCGGCCCGAGGGAGGTTCACTTAGCCTTGACCAGGGCCAGGATGTTTTCTGCCCTGGCCCCGGCCTGGTGGAACATGCTTCCGCGTGAGATCAGGGCCCTGGGAGACCTACTGCCATTCTGCAGGTCCTGTAAGACGGAGCTCTTCCGCCAGGCCTTTGGCTGAGGTAGCGGGCGTCCAGTGAAAAAGTCGGCCTCCCCTGCTGAAGTTCACCATCTCTATGTGGCCCAGAACAAGTAGGCCCCACAGGCCCAGAGACATCAGCTCTGGAGACTCTGTGCACAAACAAAGAGTGCAATCTGTTCTTAAATTATTGTTCTTAACTGTCTTAATCTGATTATTAATGTATTTATATTGTGATGCCGACTGGCCCTGTGAGCTGCCCTGAGCCCGCTTCTGGGGAGGGCGGACTATAAATCCAAAAAATGAATAAATAAAATGAATAAATAAAATGAAAGAAGTGGGCACAGGGTGCAGCAGTTTGCAGGTTCATTGGACGCATTTGCGGTTCTGCTTGTAGAAAACAAAGGCATTCATGCGTTTAAATTCCATAATATGTCAACTGATATAATTTTATATGCAAAGTTAAAAGCTTTGTATTTTTGCTCTTAATGCTGCAAAATAGGTTTAAGTTTGAAAGAAAAGTTAGTATTGTGTATATTTCACCGCCCTTCAGAATTTCTGGATGGTTTTTTTTTTGCCAACTTTCCCCCCAAACATTTCTTTAAACCACAACTTTAAAATTTCTGGAAATTTTACACATCTACTACCACTTTATACCTGATTTGGAAGACCTAGTCATAACAAATTTCAGAAAGGGGGGGAGGAAAAAATTGTAAAAGGCAAGCTTTGTTTAATAAATTCTATTTTGTTGCTGTTGTTGTTTCTATTCTTGTATCCTTCTCCCCCACCTTACAGCTTTCGGGAGGGAATCAAAATTGGGTTGACTACCTTGGACCGAATTCTAAATCCAGCTCACCATATAGTCTGGCCGTGCCCACTGATACTTTCCAGCGGTCGGAAGGAGGGAGCGAGACAGTTAGGAATGACACAGGGATGCTTCCCAAAATGACCAGCCCTCATCTATCACTGCCTGATTTGGAAGACCTAGTCATAACAAATTTCAGAAAGGGGGGAGGAAAAAAATGTAAAAGGCAAGCTTTGTTTAATAAATTCTATTTTGTTGCTGTTGTTGTTTCTATTCTTGTATCCTTCTCCCCCACCTTACAACTTTCGGGAGGGAATCAAAATTTGGTTGACTACCTTGGACCGAATTCTAAATTCAGCTCACCATATAGTCTGGCCGTGTCCACTGATACTTTCCAGTGGTCGGAATGGCACAGGGACGCTTCCCAAAATGACCAGCCCCCATCTATCACTCTCTTCCACAGCATTGCTCTGACATTCCCCACCCCTGCAGGATACAGCCAGTGAACTAGAGAAGGAGTAGGGAAATGTGTCACATTACAACATCAATCCATATATTGCCTACGACAAGACAATGAGTGGCAGGCAGGAGAAGGAGACCACCAATTTATTTATATCGTCACAGAACCTGAGTATTTGTCTTGCAAAGTACAACTATGTTCAACCCTATGCTATTTATCTCATGCTATTTGGAAGGGGGGGGGTCCCTGATGGCCCAGACTAGCCCAATCTCGTTAGATCTTGGAAGCTAAGCAGGGTCGGCCCTGGTTAGTACTTGGATGGGAGCCCACCGAGGAAGTCTGGGGTCGATTTGCACAGGCAGCCGATGGCAAACCACCTCTTAACGTCTCCTGCTTTGAAAACCCATGGGATTGCTCTAAGTCGGGTGCGACTTGACGGCACCCTCTATCCACCACCATTTGGGGGGACTGTGGCCAAGTGGCAGAGCATCTGCTGGGCAAGCAGAAGGTCCCAGGTTCAACCCCCAGCAACTCTGGTTAAAAAAGAAAAAGAATCAGGTAGTGGGTGATGTGAAAGGCCTCTGCCTGAGACCCTGGAGAGCCCCTGCCAGCCTGCATAGACAGCACCGACCGTGATGGACCAATGGCCCGATTCAGTATAAGGCAATTTCATGTGTTCATGAGTATTACGAAAAGGGCCGGGTCTGCAATTGCTATGATCCTTGGAACGGAGCTCAAAGGGACCGTCGGTTAAAAGTCGCCACGTGACCCCAAACTGCCCCCCCCCCGGGGCTTTCTGTCTTCCGGCATGCACGAGATCAGTCCACACACAGGGCATGCAGCATGCAGTAAATGGAGAGCAGAGGTTAATAACCTGGAAGCATAGGCTCTGAGAATGTGAGAACAAGTTAAAGACAACAGCTCTTCTCCGTTGTCACTGAGGGTCGAGAAGCAATGCTGCAGCGGGGAGCAGTGAGAATGGGGGAAATAGAGTTTGTCCAAGACATAGACATATCTCCGCAAGTGGCGGCAGGTGTAGCTGCAAGACAAGGGGGGTAAAGGGAGGGAAACACAAGAAGAAAAGAAAAGAAAAGTAAAGAGACAGGAGTTTTCCTTTAAGAATGTCAGCGGCAGATGTCAAAAGAGCAAAGCAGCAGTTAAAGACGAAGATTAAGGAAAAGTTGTAAAGGGCAAACAGTCTCTACAACCCAGGATGATTTCATTAGTGACGCAAAAGAGGTTACTGGCTTTGGCAGGGAGGGGTGCGTGTAAACACACCGACCTTTGTGGATTTACTTTTTTTTTTTGAGAAGGGGGGGGGAGAAGGAAAGAAAATTTAAAAACCACCTTTTCACGCAACTCAGAGACAAACGCCCTTGTGCCAAGAGGTAATATAAAATGTTATGGGAACAGTCGCACAGCTTGTGTGGTTTTGTTTTTTTTAGACACGACTGCCATCTTCGACTAAGGGGGGACCGAAAAAGAAAAAGGCTGAGCTCACGGGGGTGCGTTGCTGCTTTGAGGTTCCCGGAGCAGCCTTCAGAACCCTCGCAGTTAACAGTCCATGGGTTTGCCCCAGCCTTCGGAGAGCTACGGAACCGTTAAGTCCTACAATCCCTGAATCGTCCTGGTGTGCTTCCCCATTCTGGGTCCAACCCAACCCAATCCTCCTCCCTCACTCCCCGCCCCGGCACATCCACATCTGCCAGAAAAACGTCTTGCGACATACCACTCAGACATTTGGCTCTACCGTAAATTATGTCGTCCCCCCCCTTCCCCGAGAAACTGCGTGACCAAGTCGCCCAAAACAGAAAGGGCCTCAATCCCAGTGAGAAGAGCAGGGCTGGGTACGCAGGAACAGACTCCACTGGCAGCCCTACGAACACCCATTTCATTTCTCCCACAGCAGTGCGTGGCTGTCACTCACTCTTATGGGGAAAAGCAGTTTGGTGTAGTGGTTAAGTGTGTGGACTCCAATCTGGGAGAACCGGGTTGGACTCCCCACTCCTCCACTTGCAGCTGCTGGATGACCTCGGGCAAGCCATAGTTCTGTCAGAGCTGTCCTTGAAAGAGCAGTTCTTGAAAGAGCTCTCTCAGCCCCGCCTACCTCACAGGGCTTTTTGTTGTGGGGAGGGGGAGGGAAAGGAGTCTGTAAGCCGCTCTGAGACTCCGAGTGAAGGGTGAGGTATAAATCCAATCTCCTCCTCCTCCTCTTCTTCAAATGTAACCTGTTGCCCTGGGAGAGGAGATGAAGTTGAGTGGCCTTGGGGAAAGGGCTGGAGGTTTCCACTCCTTCTCTATCTATGGCTGCCAACCTCCAGTGGGCACCTGGAGATCTCCTGCTATTACAGTGGATCTTCAGATGACCAAGATCAGTTCCCCTGGAGAAAATGGCTGGTTTGGAAGGTGGACTCGATGGCATTGTATCCTATTGAAGTCCCTCCCCTCCCCAAACCCCACCATCCTCCTCAGGCTCCACTCCCAAAATCTCCAGGTATTTCCCAACCCAGAGCTGACAACCCTATCCCTGTCAAAAAGAGTTCGCCAAATTAGTTAACATCCCCAGGGTTAGGGCTGATGCTTGCTTTTCTCTTCATCTAACCTTTGCTGTGTTGGTAGATGCCAGTGTGGTACATTGGCTTGAGCAGGGGTCCCCAACCTTTTTGAGCCTGTGGGCACCTTTGGAATTCTGACAGAGAGCGGTGGGCACAGACACAAAATGGCCGACGCAAAATGGCCGTTGCAGTGAAGTGCCAAAGCAACGCTTTTAAAAATCTTCACCGCCAATCAAATCTCCAACGGCCGAAGCCTTGTTCGGTAAAAGCCCCGCCTGGCCCTGCTGCCCATTTCCTGGATGCCAGGAATGATGTTGGTGGGTGCCGTGGTGCCGTTGGAGACCCCTGGGTTAGAGTGTCAAAGTGGGATCTGGGAGGCCCAGGTTGCGATCCCCACTCTGCCATGGAAACTTGCTGGGTGACCTTGGGCGGGGATTCTTGGACTAACCTACCACAGAGGGTAATTGCTGTGAAGATAAAATGGAGCAGAGGAGAACGATGTAAACCACTTTGAGTCCCCATTGGGGAAAAGGGTGAGGTACAAATGAAGTAAAAGTTAAAAAAAAAATTAAAAAGGGGGCTGATCAGTGACTTGGTGAACTCACAGGAAATCCCTAATTTAATTTGTGATTTAAAGGGAACCTGTTCAGGCAGTACTCCCCTCCCCCACACAGAGACATCAGATCTTCATTCCTCATCCAGAGAGCTCTTCTCACTTACATAAAGAACCTAACGCCAAAAGGGGGGGGGGGGGGAAGAGATTGGATTTCTACCCCGCCCTTCTCTACCCAAAGGTGTCTCAGAGTGGCTTACAAACTCCTTCCCCTTCCCCTCCCCACAACAGACACCCTGTGAGGCAGGTGGGGCT
>NW_015174314.1:295075-297610 GCF_001447785.1 Gekko japonicus | reverse complement strand
GGGGAATCAAACCCGGTTCTCCCAGATTAGAGTCCGCGCACTTAACCGCTACACCAAAATGTCATGTTTCTCAACATGGAAGTGTTTTGACTGTACTTTTAGGAGCCCTGATTATTTTCTCATGATGGAAAACTGAGTGGGTGGGCCGGGAGACTGAACTGTTGGTAGCTGCATTTCTTTATATGGTAATACCACCTCCTGCCAGGCTTTTGAAAAACAGCTGATTATCCTGCTGCCTTGTTTGAAAAAAAAGAAAAGAAAGAGATTAACTTCAGTATCTGCATATCAAGGAAGAGGAAGTTATTAAGGCAAACCCCCAAAGAGCCAGCAGTTTTTCTTTGTGAGCGGGGAGGGGAGACATGCCCAACCCACAGTTGAGCATGGGCTGCACATTTCCCTCTTGCAAACAGGAAAATTAATTCCTAGGTATGGAGCAGTGAGGCACTGTAACGTTTTACCACTGCCATCTAAAAAGTCAGCATTTAGTGAGCCTGGGGTAACTGGAGCCTGGGAAGTCAGTAAATGCGGTTTGGCATTTTCCTATTAAAGCCAGTTGTTCTCACTTAGGGATGAAACTCTGCCATTTTTAGAGATAATGAAACCAATAAAAATTTTCTAGTGTGTTCTCAGTGTATAATTCCCCCCCCCCTCCAGGGTTATGTGTTGCATCAATCTGAAGATCTAGTAGAAAATAAAATATAATCAGCTGCTCTATTAAAACCAAAGAGATATCAACTTTTTTTTTTTTAAAAAAATGTCCTTGAACTACCACCACTTTGGAAGATCCAAGCCATCGGGCAGCCAAGCCAATATAAAAGGAAAAAACCTCCAGAGAATAAACAATTTCAAAAGGATATTAAGATCACTATGCCAAGAGTCTAAACAACAGCCCAATCAGTTATCATGCCACTGTTTTTTTCCAAACTTGCACAGAAAAGAGATAATTTGACATGTCAAGATCCTCTGTACCTCTGAGCATCTATCTCAGGGGTCCCCAACAAGGTGCCCAGCAACATCTTTCCTGGCACCCACTGATGTGAGGCTTTTGCCCGGCATGTGAAGCCATGTGAGGCTTTTGCCCGGCAAGGTTTCGCCTCCCGTGGCAGCCATTCTGTGACTGCGACCACCAGTGTTCCCTCTAAGCTGTGGAGTCTTGTGAACAAAAATTCTATTTTGTGAGCTGCTGGCATTAAAATTGTGAGCGAGCGATTTGGCTGCAGCATAAATTAGTTTGCTCTGGAGCCCTCCTTCCTGAGCTGAGACAAAAATGTGTGAGCTGGAGGCTAAAAAACTGTGAGCTAGCTCACACTAACTCGGCTTAGAGGGAACACTGGCGACACGAATTTCAAAGGTGCCAACCGTCTGGGAAAAGGTTGGGGACCCCTGATTTATCTTAAAGCCTTTAGCTCTCTCACTGGTTTTAAAGGCAATCTCCATTGAGGATACCTTCCATTTATAATTTTTACACTTCTCTCAGAACTAAATTTTGATGTTAAATTTGGCTTCTAGGATCAGTGGGGAAGGGCTGTGCTTTGGTCGTTCTACAATTTTGACATATGTGGAGGGAATGCAAACCTATACCACTAAAAGGGCTGCTAAACCAGATCCCCCTTCTATTGACTAACTTAATTTATACCTTGCCTTTCTCCCCAGGGGGACCCAAAGCCGCGTACACTGTTCTCCCCCTCTCAATTTTATCCTCACAACAACCCTGCGAGGTACGTTAGGCTGAGAGTCTGTGAGAGGCCCAAGGTCACCCAGCAAGCTTTCATGGCAGAGCGGGGATTTGAACCTTGGTCTCCCGGATTCTAGTCTGACATTCCCAACCTCTACCCCACATTTTAAAATGTGGAAATAATCGTCAGTTCAAAGATTCTAAGTTTAACAGAGAGGTGAAGGGCCTAACTGGATGTGATGGGGGGTGTGTGTGCGATGCACAGAGCTGGTAGTTTGGCTGAGGAAGCTGAGCTGGGAGAAGGTATTAAATAATAGTTTCTTTGATCAAATCCCCCCCTATGAAGGAGGAGGAGGAGGAGATTGGATTTATACCCCGCCCTTCACTACCCAAAGGTGTCTCAGAGTGGCTTACAAACTCCTTTCCCTTCCCCTCCCCACAACAGACACCCTGTGAGGTAAAAGAAGAAGAGGAAGAGATTGGATTTATACCCCGCCCTTCACTACCCAAAGGTGTCTCAGAGCGGCTTACAAACTCCTTTCCCTCCCCCTCCCCACAACAGACACCCTGTGAGGTGGGTGGGGCTGAGAGATCTCTTGACAGAAACTGCTCTTTTTTTTCAAGAACAGCTGTTATCAGAGCTACGGCTTGCCCAAGGTCATCCAGCCAGGTGCAAGTGGAGGAGTGGGGAATCAAAAGGAAGCGTGGGGATGTGTCATTTGGGGTGGTCCAAAGATTATTTTGGGGTGCAGCCTGGCTCCAGTGTCTGCTTGTGTGATTGTCCTGGGGGCACTGCACTTTGGAGCAGCTGGCACCAGAACCGTGCTTTGGACCAGCACACAGAATGTGTCCCCTCAAAG
>NW_015174314.1:261815-294774 GCF_001447785.1 Gekko japonicus | reverse complement strand
CCCGATTAGAGTCCACGCACTTAACCACTACACCAAACTGGCTCTCCCCCAACCCCATGGGAGGACAGCAGGGATGCCAGCCTCCAGGTGGGCACCTGGAGATCCCCCGAAATCACAGCTCATGTCCAGACGACACAGATCAGTTCCCCTGGAGAAAACGGAAACTTTGGAGGGCGGACTCTATGGTACTGCGCCCCACTGACGTACTTCGCCTCCCCAGGCTTCATCCCCAAATCTCCAGGAGTTTCCAAACCTGGATTTGGCAACCCTGCACCCCCCTCCCCCAGTGGCCAGGAGAGACCTGGCAAGCCAACATCTGCTTCATGTAGTGATTCATATCAGGAAGACAGCATGGAAGTGAAAGACTGACCACCACCCCCAGCACTGAACTCACATGGCTGCTTTGGTGGAATCAGCTGCCTAGGGAGGTGCTGAGCTCCCCTTCACTGACAGCTTTCAAGAAGAGGCTGGATGAATATTTGTCAGAGATGCTTTAGGCTGGTCCTGCATTGGGCAGGGGTTTCGACTAGATTGCCTGTGTGGCCCCTTCCAAGTCTACGATTCTATGATCCTCGCGGTCAGCCGTGTTGGTCTGAAGCAGTAGAACAAATTTTGAGTCCAGGGGGGCACCTTTAAGACCGACAAAGGTTTATCCAAAGTATGAGCTTTCGTGCGCAGTCATGCTTTTTCAAATACCATTTGAGAAAGTGTGCCTGCACATGAAAGCTCATACCTTGAACAAACCTTTGTCGGTCTTACAGGTGCCCCCCTGGACTCTACATTTGTTCACAGACTTTCCGTATTGAGTTTAGCACTAAATTTCATGGGAGGCGAGAAAAAGTGTGTCTCCCTGCTGCTCGAAGTGCAACGCGAGTGTACTTCTCGCCGCACGTTCGCGGATCAGCTGATATTATGCGGCAGTTGTGAAATCAACTTATGGCAAAAAGAATTTTTTAAAAAAAACATCGATCTGCGTGTGGTGACTGCGGAATTCAAAGCGAGCCTTAAAATAAAAACATATCTGAGTTGATTAGTCACACATCAGGACCCTGAAACAGTGGGTTGCTTTTAAGGAACAAAAAACGGCTATCTATTAATCATGGCTCCTGGCTACGGGCTTTCATAGTTAACCTGCTATGCTAAAATGCTTTCAAGGCTGCATGCTAATGGGTGGGCTTGGCTTATTAAAGTCACTTCAGTCTGTAGCAGTCTGGCACTGAGTTCCGGTGCATCAACACGGCACGGGAGCAGCAGGGATGATCTAACAAGTGCAGGTACCCCAAAATAGCCCCCCCCATTTGACTGCTATGGAAGCTGGAACTGCCGCAATTGAAGGAATTATAACCAACACTGACATAAACAACTAAGAAGTAAACATATAATCATACGGTGGGCTTATCTTTCATGACTCTCTCCCTATACTCTGCCATGACAGCTTCGATCAGTTGAGCAGAGACTTACATAAGAACATAAGAGAAGCCAATGTTGGATCAGGCCAATGGCCCATCCAGTCCAAAACCCTGTGTCACACAGTGGCCAAAAATACCAAGTGCCATCAGGAGGTCCAGCAGTGGGGCCAGGACACTAGAAGCCCTCCCACTGTCCCCCCACCCCCAAGCACCAAGAAGACAGAGCATCCCTTGCCCCAGACTGAGAGTTCCTATCTATACCTTGTGGCTAATAGTCACGGATGGACCTCTGCTCCATATGTTGATCTAATTCCCTCTTGAAGCCGTCCATGCCTGTAACCACCACCACCACCACCTCCTGTGGCAGTGACTTCTGTAGGGTGCCAACCTGCAAATGGGCAAAATCATGCATGGGGTGGAGAGGGTTGACAAAAAGCCTTTTTTTCTCCCTCTCCCAAAATACTGGAACTTGAAGCTAGTGGGCAGTAGGTTCAGGATGGACTTTACAGAGACAGTGATTAAAATGTGGGATTCGCTGCCAGAGGATGTAGTGATGGCCACAGGAATAAACAGCTTGAAAAGGGGATTAGATAGATTCACGGAGGATGTGTCTATCAGTGGCTATTAGCCATGGTGACTGAGAGGAACCTCCACATTCAGAAGCACTAAACCTCTAAATCCAAGAGCCAGGAGGCAACATCAGCAAAAAGCCTCAGCCTCTATGCCCTGTTGTGGGCCATCCAGAGGAAGTGGTTGGCCACTGTTTGGGTCAGGATGCTGGAATAGATGGACCACTGGTCTGATCCAGCAGGGCTCTTCTTATGTTCTTATGTTCGACAACTGCCCGCACGTGTGCTTCCTCCGTTATGGCCCCCACCTTGTGGAACGGCCTACCTGAGGAGGTCAGGAAGACTCCCACTCTTACAGTTTCCCACAAACTGTGAAAAATTGAATTATTCAAGAGGGCTTCTCTATGCAGGCAATAGGGTTACATTGTACAAAATGGTCCGCAAAGTTACTTGTGGTCTATACCAAGGCTCCCGCTAAGCTGTGGAGTCTTGTGAGCAAAAATTCTACTTTGTGAGCTACTGGCATTAAAATTGCGAGCGAGCGATTTGGCCGCTGCATAAATTAATTTGCTCTGGAGCCCTCCTTCCTGAGCTAAGACAAAAATGTGTGAGCTGGAGGCTAACAAACTGTGAGCTAGCCTGCACTAACTCATCTTAGAGGGAACACTACTACCGTGTACAGCTTGCTGCAAGTCGGATCCTTCTATGAATTTTGCTTTGTTTAATATGTCATGTGAATATTGTGTTTTTCACTGAATGTCCCATCCTGTTGATTGTACTGATTTACTCTGCGTAACCTGCCTTGAGTCCCGGTGAGAAAAGTGGACTATAAAAAAACATGAATAAAACAATAACAACAACAAAACTAAGGCACAGGTCCCCTCACTTCACAGAGAGCTGTTGAGGCGTGGATCCTTCCTGGGGAGGCCAGAGGAATCAGGGATCAGGTTACAACCAGTGTTCCCTCTAAGCTGTGCGCGTGAGCGACCGCTCATTGACACAGGAAGCCCCGCTCAGCAGCAATCTGGAGCCGCACAGGGTCTTGCATAGCCCTTTGCCCATTTGAAGATTACGGGAAAGAGAACACGGAAATAAGGAGAAAGTCCAAGATAAAAAAGAATTCTGTGTGAATAACTAATAACCCACAAATGACTTAATTTAATAATATAAATAACCTATAAACACACATGGAATTTATGGAGAATTGATTTATTCACTACGTTGTATGTATAGGGTATTTATATTATTATATTATTAAATGTAGTCATTTATGGGTTATTAGTTATCCATGAAAATGAGTGACACAAGTATAACTGATAGTAATACACTAAGAATACCACTTAAGTAGTATTTACACAAATTCAACTGGTAAATCCTAATTTTTATCAGAAGTTCAACAGGTATATTATCAACAATCCAACAGGTAAGTCTACAAGTTCTCAATAATACAACAGATGCAGTGTTTACAAAAATCCCACAGGTGAAACCAATTTATACAGGTATGTTTTTGTCCAACTGGTAAGTAGACAGTACTTGAAATCCAACAGGTAAGTTTACACTGGAGACTAAGACTCCAGATTTCATAACTTTGTTTCGAATAATCTTCCTCAGTAGAGGCTGATTAGGGAACTCTTAAAGGACTCATCAGTGTTCCCAGGATAAACAACAGCAGCAAAACAACTTTCCAATTTATCAGGAGAAATATATTAATAGGGCAGCCAGTCAATATTCAAAGAGGAAAAACCTTCAAAGTCCTATGTTGCTCGTATGTCTCCACACAGACTTTTTAAGCTGTACATGGCTTGATTCCAGTATATTTTAGGCATGTCTTTCCATATATATCAGGCTCCCTCCCAAGAATTAAGCCCCGTTAATGAAATATTTCCAAGGAATTGAGATTATAATCCTTTAGAATTAATATATTCTTTGAAGACCTAGGGTTGCACGTATCTGACAATATTTTGTTAGAGTATTTCATCTATCTAAATTGACAGATTTGTCGATTAAGACCACCATTCACCACTAACTTTTTAATTCCACTGGATTTGTGCATCCAGTTTAGTTTGGTGTAGTGGTTAAGTGCGTGGACTCTAATCTGGGAGAACAAGGTTTGATTCCCCACTCCTCCACCTGCAGCTGCTGGATGACGTTGGGCAAAGCATCGTTCTTGAAAAAGAACAGTTTCTGTCAGAGCTCTCTCAGCCCCACCTACCTCACAGGGTGGCTGTTGTGGGAAGGGAAAGGAGTTTGTAAGTCGCTCTGAGACTTCCTTGGGTAGTGAAGGGCGGGGTATAAATCCAATCTCTCTCCCCCCCCCCTCCATTTTAAGATTAGAGCAGTTATACCCCACTCAGGATGTGAACTGCTGTGCTCAGTAGGGGAAAAACAATTAGAGGGAACATTGGTTACGACTCTTTCTCTTTTGTAACCAGGTGACTAATGATGCCAGGAGAAGCTTGACATGGGCTCCTCCTGGCCGGTCGCCAACTTCTCAGGTTATTTGGTGGTGTGGGCAAGACGGACATTGGTAGGGGTCCAAGGCCATGGGAGTAATGCAGGGATCAGTCCTTCGCAGATTCCTTAGCAATTCCTTCTTCATTAGGATAAGACCGGTGGCCTCAGCGAATGCGTGTCTGTGCATTAGACAAATGCAAACTGGTGTAAGGGGTCGGCATTGACGTATATTTTATGCAGAAATAAACCCCACAAATTGCTTTGCAGTAGTTTGCCTGGGAGACTGGGAATATGGAATATGCACACACAAAAAGCACGGTTTTGATCTGCGAGTCTTCAGCACACACATGGCGCGTGTGTTAGCGCAGAGAAACTCTCAAACGGAGAGCCACAAAACTCCATTTCTAGGAAGCATATATAACATGTATTTAGGCCACACTGATTCTGCTGCACAGTCTGTACACACACACCCCACACACACACACTGTAACAGCATATGCCATGCAAATTATTTTTGGTCCTAACCAACCTTACTCAAAATGTACTGAAGCTGAACACACAAGAAGTTGCTTTATACTGAACACACAAGACGTTGCTTTATACTGATGGACCCTTGGTCCATCAAGGTCAGTATTGTCCATTCAGACTGGCAGTGGCTCTCCAGGGTCTCAGGTTGAGACCCTTTTAGCTGGAGCTCAGGTTGATCCTTTTAGCTGGAGCTCAGGTTGATCCTTTTAGCTGGAGATGCCGGGGATTGAACCTGGGACCTTGTGCATTCCAAGCAGAGGCTCTTCCATGGAGCCATGGCCCCTTCCTGAAATGAAAAAGGGTGTTTGGATGTCTGCCGGAACAGCAGCGATTGTGGGCGGTAGGATGATGAGAGACCCAGTCGCGTTCGGGTCAGAGGGCTGGGTCAGGAAGTGCCAGCTCGGCGGCCAGAAGTGGAACTTAGCAGGCTGGCATGCAATGCCTCACAGGGCAGCCTCTGCAGCAGTCTTTGCTCCGCCAAATGCCATTCCTACCCCCACCTCCCTCCACGGCTCTTCATCACCCGTCACCAGCCCCAGCTGCCGAAGCCTGCGCTCCCAGCCCCTCCCATCCAGCTGTTCATCCGGTCAACATACGACCCAACCTCTGTGCTCAGAAAGACGGAAAGTAAAAGTGGGAGATTTTTCAGGGATACTTAATGCCATGAGAGCGCTTGCAAATTACACGCACATGGGTACAGGCTGGCTTTTGAAGAAATGCGGAGGTTCTCAATTTGCCTTGTGTTGTGGTAGCCCACATTCTGGGAACAGACTGTTGGGATGTCTCAAAAAGGAGCAGCGGTAGAAAAAATCATCCCGTGCTTCGGAACAACTAGACTCAAGTCTAATAGCATGCCAGAGGACAAAAAAGAGCTTTAACTCTCGAAAACTTTATGACTCTCGAAAGCAATCCCGTCAGTCCCTAAGGTGATAATACGGGGGCTCGGAGCTAGCCGTTCAGCTGCAGGCCAACATGGCGGCCCTCTGAAACGATCACAGGCTTTGTAATGAAACAAGATGAGGCAGTTATTTTATCCTGCAGCCAGCTGTTCCAGGCCAATCACAAAGGACCTCTGCCTCCTTTACAGGAACTCTTTACAACGGCCCTCCCACCTTCTGTCAAGGATTAAAAAAAACCCCATCCATTTCTGTTCTACTGGGCCTGCTGAAGGGAGCTTTGAGTCGCGGAAGTCCATCCCCTGAAACTCTTTGTTGGTCTCTAAGGTGCTCGTGGACTCGAATCTAACTTCTACTGCAGATCCACACGACTACTTTCTGGAACTGAAGACTCCCAGGTTTCAAGGGGGAAAATACAGTCTGTAAGGGCAGGCAGATGTGCTCTGGAGTGACTGTCATAAATGACCAAACCGTTCTGTGACCACTAGAATCTCCTTTTGGGCGTGCATGCACACAGAATACTCACCAAAAAACCAAAAAAAGAATCCCCTTCTGAAATACTTTGACTTTCCATGTTGGGGCAGGGTGAACATGCCTACGAGGCGTCACAAGTTTTTTTTTTCCTGTACAAGGTAATTTTGAAAAATCTATGCCCCACAATGTAACTGTAGGACACAATGTACAGTGTGTGTGTGTGTGGGGGGCACACTACAGTGGTAGCAAGCCTGTTTTACATGCAGACAGGTCCCAGATCCCCAGGTGTTCAAAATCGCAGGAAGCAGGGTTGGGAAAGATCTGACTAAAGAATTTTGAAGCAAACATACATCAGACGATAAATATTTATCACAATTGACGGTGTAAGCAATATGCGTACCCTAAAACACATTGAAAGTTCCACTGAAATGAAGACGGTTCAAGAATTTTAACATGGCACGCTCGGTATTTCCAGGTATTTCCCAACTTGGAGCTGGCAACCCTATTAAGAAGTGATACCTTCCAGAATCCACTATATTTTCAACATGTGACAGGACACAGTTTTGGTATTTCAGAAATGCCTGCAGGGAAATTAAAGGAGTTGCTTCCTCTAATCACAATGAGACTGGCAATGATCTCTCAGGAAATCTGCAATCAACATGCATGCAAATTTGATCAACCACCAGGCCAATTATTTGTTAAAGCGGATCATTCTGGTTGGGGTGGCTAATGACCGCCTGATTTCAACGGGCTTAGATTGGAGTAATTTTCCACAGGACTGCACTGTTGGCCGTCTTATCCATTTCCCCCCTTCTACCCAATATACACTTTGGATATGTACTGACAGTCATTCCGTAGAGGAATAGGACTATCACCCTGTATAGAAATATTGATTTCTAAAAGTCTCATGCCTTCTCCTGTGATGTCTTTTTGATAACAGGCTGGGCCTTATTTCCTGTTGCAAGCCAAATGGTGGTCCAGATGGCCTGAACAACTTTATAACCCACATTCTTCACACTTCCATGCTAGAAGCTAGACTGTAAGGCTCCACTTTCTGGCCCACATGCAACTAGTCACATAGACCATGAAGTACCCTGGAGTTTGGGGTCAGATGACTGCAGGTGGGGTCCCAAACTTATAGCCTATCCCCACACGCAGCTATGGCAACCAATAATTGGGCACACTCATGCCCACTCGCAATTGGCTGATGGCAACGGCTAATTTGTGACTGGAATTGGGCTATAATTGTTTGATCCCCATGAGAGTGAGCTCTCTCTTAGCTCTCCCTTCTTCCTCTTGTCATTTTCTGTTTCATGTTGATGGCATCCCTCGCCCAGCTGCTTTGTGAACTGGAGAACATGGGTGTGCAAAAATGGGATTTCCCTTCAAAATTCCTTGGTACTGGGACTATCTTGGACTGATGAATACTCCTGACGTGGTAACTATGAATCATTAATGTTTAGTTAAGGCAAACAGCCCTAGCCTTTGTTATTTTTGTAATCTCTGGTAGTCTATGCTAAACTCTGTACTGAATAAAGATCCTCCTTATTGCTAAATTGGTTTTGATGTTGTAACTGAATTCCAAGTCTAAGCCTGGTGCCTAACCCTGACCACATATGCTACCTTGGTAAGAGTGTGCATCTCTAGATAGAGTTGCTATTGTGTTAAATCCCAGATGCTAACTAAGGGTTGGAATCTCTCCCTTAGGAAAGGCAGGGACTAGTGAAAAGAGGTTCTGGTGGCAAATTGTTGTGAAGACCAGAGATGGTACAGACTGTCTTGTAACTTGTTGTTTAATGTACTGAAAAGTACAGGATTCCCTCCCATTCCTGGACTGGCCTGGGTGGCTAAACCCTGTACACACCCCTTTCTGCTTCCATGGCATTATCCAGCAAACAACTGCCAAGCAACTGAAGTCTGGTAACCATATATAACTTTGGAACCATGCAA
Source organism: Gekko japonicus (assembly GCF_001447785.1). NCBI lineage: Eukaryota > Metazoa > Chordata > Lepidosauria > Squamata > Gekkonidae > Gekko > Gekko japonicus. Next base: position 286,494 of record NW_015174314.1, on the reverse strand, counting down.
GGGGACCTGAAAAATTAGTTAATCTAAGATTACCAACCTCCGGGTGGGGTCTGGAGATCTCCCGGCATTACAACTGATCTCCAGACTGCAGTGATCAGTTCTCCTGGAGAACATGGTTGCTTTGGAGGGTGGACGCTGCTGAGATCCCTCCTCACTCCAAACCCCGCCTCTTCCCAGGCTCTGACCCCAGATCTCCAGGAATTTCCTGGCCCAAAGCTGGAAACCCTATCAACTATTTTTGCTTGAGGACACTCTAGCTTTGACTAAGATAGCCACACAGGTGCTTTTTGGACCAAAACTGGAAGATGTTCTCATTCAGCAGCTGTGCATTTGGCACCAGACACGTGACTTTCATCTTTGCCTGGTGTCTATTGATCTTGCTGCTTAACCTTCCTTTTCTTGGTCCAGTATTAACTTATTGGTTATCTTATTGTAATATGTATTATTGTTATGTGTACCTCAAACTCTTTGACCTCTGAAGAAGGCCCCCAATAGGGTGGAAACACGTCAGGTCATGTGTATTGGCCCTTGTGTTCAGGCCGCTTCAACTTTTTAACGAGGCTTTCATTGGGCCCTTATTTGTTTTTAACTTCATTTCTAATAAATACATGTGTTTTTGTATAAGTTTCAACTAGATTTTTAATACTGGCCCTTTATCAGACTTCTTTCTTACCCTTGTGGTTCTTGATTCCAGTTTTTGGGTCAGGTTTCCCCTTGATACTTTCCCCCCCCCCCCCCGTGTCGTGTAACCCTATCAACATCACCACCTCTATATCACTCTGAAAAAAGGTTACTCGGTATGTCTAATAGTGACAAAGACCCTATTTAACAATGATTTTAGTAAAACCAAATCCAACCGAATACGTGGAGAGAAACAGCATTTTAAAAGACAGGGGGAACAAAGGGGGAAGAACACAAGTTGTTTGGAGCCGCAATTACCCAAAATAAGAAAAAACGTTATTCCAACAACCAGCGGGAGAGAAAATTCATGTTACAGAAACCAAGTGCGGTTAAGTCTTACAGTTTAAAAGAATGTTTCTAGGAAACCGGGCCTGATTTCCCAACCCGATTAATAAATTTTACTGAAACGAACATGTTCTACTTAGTCAGATATTTTTGGGCATGGTAGCTGATGATAACTTCAAAGCACTTCTCCGACAGTAAACAAATCACTTACGCTCGCGTGTTTTTTAGTTTTAGCGTTCCAACTGTGGATGAAGACTGGAAAAAATCTAATACCTCATCACAGATGGAGGTACATTGCAAGACACGCAGCTACTTCAAACCCACCCCCACAAAGACTCATTTAGGAATGGAGTGGGATCGAGCATAGCCCAACGCCCATCTTCACAGGCAGATTTCAATTACTTATTTTCTGACTTCCTTTCAACATCTGCAAATGCCTCTGTGACTTCACTCTCAGAGAAGGCAATGTGTTTTATTGATTACCACCACTCTGCACCAACGGGAGCTTTTGTCGCTTGTAGGTCAGCCTGGGGAACTCGGTAGCTGTGACTTGAAGTCCATCCCAACACGACCCGACCTTGTCTACAAAAAGTGATTGCAGCCCCTTAAGAGCGGCACACATTCCGGGATGCTGCAATATGGCTTCTGATGTAAGCGGGCTGCTGGCCCACAATGCCCTGTTTTCCCACACCCACAAACTTTCTCGCTAAGGTTTGGTGGAGCGGGCTGCTGGCCCACAATGCCCTGTTTCCCCAAACCCACAAACATTCTCACTGAGGTTTGGTGTAGTAGTTAAGTCTGCGGACTCGAATCTGTGAGAACCAGGTTTGATTCCCCACTCCTCCACTTGGAGCTGCTGGACGACCTTGGACAAGCCATAGTTCTGACAAGAGCTGTTCTCTCAAGGACAGTTCTGTCAGAGCTCTCTCAGCCCCACCTACCTCACAGGATGTCTGTTGTGGGGACAGGAAGGGAAAGGAGTTTGTAAGCTGCTCTGAGACTCTGAGTGAAGGGCGGGGGATAAATCCAATCTCCTCTCCTCTTCTTTAGTTTTGCCAACCTCCAGGTGGGGCTTGGAGATCTCCAAGAATTACAACCGATAGTGGAAGAGGTGAGTTCCCCTGGAGAAAATGGCTTCTTTGGAGAGTGGACTCTCTATGGCATTATACTCATTAGAGTCCCCCCACTTCCTGAACCCTGCCCCTTCCCAAGTTCCACCCCCCCACCAAATCACCAGGAATTTCCCACCCTGGGGTTGGCAACCCTATATGGCTTTATCAAGCCAAACCTCAGCATCTCCGTGAAGCACATCCAGAGTCAAGCCATTTAGCAATGACAATTTCAAAAAAAAAAATTATTTGCTGGCATGCGAGGCATCGATACATTTCAGAGAGCACAAAGAAGCTCTGGGAGCAGTTCCAGACCAAACTCATCGCTGCTGTCACATTTCAAAGAGAAAAGAGAAAACCGGAGTCTAGATGTTTGCCCAGAAAATATTCCACATGGCTTTGCACCCATCCTGGTCCAACACTGAGAGGGCTGCCCGTCTGGGCGATCTGGCTAACCAGTGACCTCCTGCCCCTCCTGGCTCACGGCCCCCTTCTAATGGAACGCAGTGCGCTTGGAGGCTTGCGCCAGATGGAGAATGAGCGTCTTAATATCTCGCCAGGTGCCCGTTTCTGAATCCCAAGGAGACTCAACCGGGCTTAAACCAGGGTTCGGCAGCATCTCCATGCTGGCCACTGCAGATATTAGCCTAAAACCTTAACTCCATATGCTCTACGCGCCAGGACGCAATGCAATCGTTATTTTGACAATGCTGCTAAACCGCAGGACGGAGTGGGACAAGAGAAACATCAACACTATAGGAAACTTCAAGACAGGGTGTCTGTGTGTGTGTGTGTGTGGAGGGGGAATGTTATATAAATAAGGGATCCCCTACAGAACTCCAGTTAAATTGGTAATTATGCCTCTCTTCCACTGTGGTAATTTATCAATTAAAAACCTCTGCTCTTGTTTTGATAGGCTCCTCATCTTGTTATAATACTTCTCGCTAATTGCAGTGACACCTCCAAAACTGGGGGGTGGGGGGAGCAGGGGTGCTAATCGGTTTATAAGATGCAACACAGCTAAACTAGGTCATCACTCTACTAAGTAATACTACCAGCATATGGTTTCTCTTGCTTTATGCTTCTTGGGAAATTCTGCATTTATTTATTTATTTGCATCTTCTCTGACTGGCTGGCATTTATTCTATTTATTTAGTTAACAAAATTCATATCCCACCTTTCTGCCCACGCAAGGGCCAGTGAGGTGTCTAACAAATGACATACTAAAATCCCATCTTAAAACCATTAGAACCGACCAAAAAGAACACCACTCCATCATCAAAACAATTAAAACCAGAACTAAAATACACAAAGAGGAATAAAAACGAGAACTGAAACATTGGGTGGGAAGGAGGGATTACTCAAGGAATGCCAGATAAAAGAGTCTTCACTTGCTGGTGGAAGATGGCAACAGAAGGGAAAGATGAATCTCTCTGGGGACAGAGTTTTGGACTCCGCAGCTACTGTTCAGATGCAGAAGATTCACACACAGTGGCAGAGCTCCCCCGAATGAGAAAATGCACAAACATGTAACGCTTCCTTACATTAAATCAGACTTTTGGTCCATTGAAGTCAGTACTGTCTACCTCGACTGGCAATGGCTCTCCAGGGTCTCAGGCAGAGGTATTTTGCATCACCTGCTGCCAGGTCCCTTAACCTGAGATGCCAGGGATTGAATCAGGAACCTGCTGCATGACAAGCAGATGCTCTACCACCGAGCCACAGTCCCTCCCTGAGAATAACCCCAACGTACTGCATTTTTCTTTTTAAATTTACAAAGGACACAATCCAGCCCAAATGAAGCACTTTCAGAACCAATTTCAACTGGTATCTGAACCAACTGACATCTGAAGAAGTGAGCAGTGAGTCATGAAAGCTCTGACTTCTACAGGAGTATACCGCATACCATGCAGTTGTGGACAGGTTTACATTGGGACCACACAGCGTAGCATTCAGACAAGAATAAAAGAACATGAAAGGCACTGTAGACTTGGCCAACCTGAAAAATCAGCAGTGGCTGAACATAGCCTAACTGAAACAGGACACAGTATTTTGTTCCAAGACAATGAAAGGCTGGACAACACATCCAACTACCATGTCAGAGTACATAGGGAAGCCATTGAAATTCATAAACATAAACACAATTTCAACAGAAAAGAAGAGAGTTTAAAAATAAATAGGGCATGGTTTCCTGTCCTGAAAAACACAAAAGGCTCTACATCTGACAATAGCACTACAGATAAAATTAGAATGTCAACAGTCAATCCACATGCAAAAGAACCTCCTCAGGAAGCAGGAAACAATCCATATACAAAAGAATCTCCTCAGGAAAGCTCCTCCATTAGCATGTTCACAGCCTGGGGAACTCCTACAAGATAATGACTCAGCCCTACCCCACCTTCCTGAGTAGATATAAATTACCTGCCTACCATTTTCTTCTCACCTTGACACAGAGAGTACTCCATCTTTCTGTGTTATACCTCTGAAGAAGCCAGTCACAGCTACTGGCGAAACGTCAGATCCTACAATGCCAAGACCATGGCCATACAACCCGGAAAATCTACAACAGCTAATGAACTCCGGCCGTGAAAGGCTTCGACAACATATTGATTTTAAGATTGTTTAAATTGTTCTTGATGTGTCTCTTCCTTCTGTAAGCTGCCCTGAGCTAGTCTTGGCTGGGAGGGTGGGGTATAAATTCAATAAATAAATAAAACTACTATTGGTTTCAGTGGTGTTGGCGTTCACTTTAACACTTTACTGTTATTAGCTGTTTTCTGAATGAGAAGATCCCAGCTCCTGAGTCCAGACTCAGACTTGTTTGATAAAACCTCGCTTTAGAGGAAGCCACGGCCCTAAATTTGCAAGATCTGAGCACAATCCTTTTCTCCCAAGTTTTATCACTTAAATGGAGCCCACCAACATTAGACAGGGTTTCCCCCTACAATCCCCCCCCCTTCTCCACCACACTAACCTCAAACAGGATGTTGTTTTAAAGAGATCCCCCAAGTTATAATGATCATTAGACAAAGCAGCTTGAAAAGCTTATGCTGGGTAATATCCATGGCACACCAATCCATTTATTACTTAATGTAAGCAGTCAAACGAATTCCTACCCAATTATGCAGTTCTCCCTTAATAACTTAACTGGTAGAAATCTTCAGGCTTCTGAACCGTGTCTTTAAGATTATTTATTTCAAAATTCAAATCTCAACAGGAGCCTTAAACAGCTCCTACCTCCAATAACTTGGCCACCATTAAAAAATATTTTACCATTTCCCTTAGAATACACCCTGTAACGAAACACGTCACAAAACACGTTTAAAATGTTTGGAGTTTCTAAGATTAACTTGATTGGCTCTTTCTGAAGACTTTACATCTGGTCTAGCTCCCTTAGAAATATCACATTGGGAGTTTTCTGGTGAGGGAAAGCCTCAGTTATATTCAGACAATGCAATACACCATGGGTAAATGAAATCCAGTTTACAGGACACCCACACCCTAGACACCTAACTTACTCTGTCCTGCTGGAGATCCACAAACCAGGATTTATTTCCACCATTCTTTTCCCCTGCTTTGTTAACCAGAGGGGTTCATTGTGACACCCAAATGCAGAATCCAAGCCAGTTGAGCCACTATTAATAACTGAGCTGTCAGGTTGCAACCAACTCTTGGTGACCCCCTTGTGAGGTTTTCAAAGCAAGAGGCGAGCAGAGGTGGTTTGCCAGGGCCTTCCTCTGCACTGCAACCCAGGTCTTCCTTGGTGATCTCTCATCCAAGTAGTAACTATTGCTGACTCTCCTTAGCTTCCAAATTCGGATGAGCTCTGGCTAGTTTGGGGCAATGTTCCCTCTATTTCCCCCCACACCCTAAGCAGAATATAACTGCTGTAATCTTAAAACGGGCAATGGACACTGCAAGACCCTGTAGGGCTCCAGACGGCTGCTGAGCGGGGTTTCATGTGTTAATGAGCAGCCCCTCACGCCTTCACATGTTCTTGACCAGCACATGAAGCAGCTTATGTACAAAAGCTCGCAATGCCCAGCCATTTCATGTTTTCCCTTGGGTCTTAGGCTCAAAGCATTGACCATGAGATTTCTGTGATGCATGTCAATAAATAAAAGTAGGCTTGCAACTTACAGGTGCACAGCATACTTAAGATCGCTACAGCACAGACATTGTCTCCAGATTCTGATGCAATAATTCAGAGTGAGAAGTGTCACTTATCAGAGACTATTGATTAAAACATTGAAGAGTGCTAATGTTTTAAGCACGCTTTAAGTTTTAAAAAAATCCATAATTGTGTTTGTCTGTGTCCTTTATAAAATTCATATCTCTGCTACCTGGCAATACATTTTATGACACACGTGGCCCAGCTCGACAAGGTCTCATTTATGTCAGATCTGGCCCTCATAACAAATGTGTTCGACACCCCTGGGTTAGAGGGAACACTGGTTTGGGCTATTCAGGCTGTGCCACTACCCGGGTCTGAAGTCGCAGCTGCCGAGCATAAGGAAATCCGTACTGTTTCTGCTACCGCCTGCTCTTACAGACACGTTCTTGCCTCTCTCTGCTTCCTGGTAGCCCCCCTTCAAGAAAAATTTCGATGATATGCTTTTTACTATGACAGTAAAGCCACTTTGGAGGGCTCCAAGGATCCTTGGAAGCTTATGTGAGATTCCTCAATGAGAGGATTAGGAACAAAGCTTTCCCGAAAGACAGTTTGCCCACCGTGGCCATCATTTCTCTACAATGCTGAGCAGCAGGGGAGTGTGTTGTAGGATACCTCCTTGGATCACGTAGGGCACAATGAGGGCCATCTAGGGTGGTCAGTGTCCAGCTTGACCAGGAGCCAAGGATACAAGAGCCGCCCTGAGCCTGCTTCGGCTGGGAGGGCGGGGTATAGATTTAGATAAATAAATAAATAAATACTGCCCAGAATCCTCTGAAAAACCTTGGTTTTCCTGGTGGACAGGTCATTTTGGAACCCGTTCCTTGAATGGATAAGAACTTGAAAATTGCTGTTTTACACTGAATTAAAAAAAACACACACAGAGAGAAGCTTCAATACTGCATCAGTCAACAGGAGCAAGAAAACACACGCACCCCTCCACAGACACACCCCCATCTGATTTAAGTAGCTGCATTTCTAGGTGACTTCCCCCCCCAAATTAAAAAAAGAGATTGTTGTTTGTGTTGCGTATGCTGCACCAACCATATAGTGTTGAGACAAAGGAACATTCTTCGCGTTACTTCTGAATGTGTCCTAAGAGAGTACAGCCAAGACAAAAATAGTTTCCAATGCTAAATGCAAATACATTATTTCAAGAATGTTTAGCATTTGCAGCCAGCCACACTAACAAGGCTGAAGTCCTTGGTGAAGCTAGTTAACTCCCCTCCCCCAAGAGTTGACCTTGGAACTTCCCAACTCTTGCTCAAAGCAGTGAACATGAAAAGCGCTAAACATTTCACTGGAGCGGATTTTTAAGAAGTGTGTGGAACTCACTCTCTCTTGGTCTCAAACAAGTCATTTATTTAATTTGTTGGAGCTATCATGAACCCATAAGTAACAGATATAGATAAGTGTGGGGCCATAAGACTCCCTGAGGATTGGAATCCCCCCCCCTTCCCCACCAGGCGTGACTTGGCCCCCGGGGTGCTGCCACTGCTGCCACTGGGCTTCCGAGCTCCTCCAATGGCTGCTAGAAGTAGGTGTGTTCTCTGCACTTATTTAGAGAATGCTATTTTACTTTCAGGGGAATTTCCCACCCCTCCCCATGTATTTTTGTTTTAAGATTTCAGATTATTCTGCAAACATGGGGGGGGGTGTCAATTGAGTTTGCAGAAGAATTTGCTTTGGGTAAATGTGGCCCTGATCATCTGCAGATGGGGGGCACTTGAGAAATATAGATATTTTCCAATGGGTGAGAGTGCAAATCAGGTGGAGTGGGGAGACTGCGGAGAATCACAGTCTAAGCAGACAATATTGGACAACAGAACGATTGGCTGACTTGGGGTAAAGCAGCTTTATATGTTCAAAAACTGACCTTTCTAACCAATAACAAGTGGGGTTGTTGTTGTTTTTTTGGGGGGGGGACAGAGAACCAAGGAAAGAAGAACACAACCATCTACATCCTTACATCTACGGTTACAGATCAAGATGGGTAGCCATGTTAGTCGGTCTGTAGCAGCAGAAAAGACCAAGAATCCAGTAGCACCTTAGAAATTAACAAAATTTGTGGCAGGGGAGGAGCTTTCATGAGTCTCATGACTCATGAAGAAGTGAGCAGTGACTCACAAAAGCTCCTACCCTGCCACATATTTTGTTAGTCTTTAAGGTCTTCGGACAGCGCTGGCTCTTCGGCTTTGAAACGGAGATGAGCACCGCAACCCTAGAGTCGGATTCGACTGGCTTTCGAGCAAGGGAACCTACCTTTACCTTTTAAGGTGCTACTGGAGTAACAGAATTTTGTGGATAGCAACATTCTGCTATCCATAGACACTTCATTATGTAATAAATGAAAGCAGTGTGGTCTGATGACTTTTCAGTGCAAAGTATGAGCTGACAGCATACGCAGCCCCCATTCAAAAGCAACGAAAAGTGGAAGATTCGCTGCCTCAGATTCGTTGACAGAGATCAATGCACAGAAAGACAGCTATGCAGGCGACCTCCTCTGTGAGCTTGTCAAAGCAAATGTTGGCAAGAGTTTCAGAAAAGTAACTCTAATTAGGAACCTGGAAATTCTAGGTTAGCGAGTTGCGCCGCTGCATAATTACCCTCCTTTCCTTCTTGATCTGACCTCCTGCTAACAGATGGGGAGGCCAGAGGGCTGGAGATGCGGCCCAGAGATATAATTTCTTAACTGAGCCATCATTAATCTGGATGGGTTTTATCTGCACTGGATACTCCCCTTCTTTTTATTTAGGATCCAGACTCTTACAAGCTGAATTAAGTACCTTCCTCCCATCAGCTAAACTCAGAACTCTTCCCATTATCTTAGATCGGAGCCCAGTAGCATATTAGAGACCAACCAGGTTTTCAGGGTATGAGCTTTCAAGAGTCAAAGCTTATACTCTGCAAATCTGGCTGGTCTTTAAGGTGCTACTGGACATGCGAATAGCTCTTCTACAGCAGACTGACACAACCACCCTATCAACAGAGGCACAACATCCAAACCGCGAGATGTGATAGTCCCTCTGTACACTGCATTGGTCAGGCCGCACCTGGAGTCTTGTGTGCAGTTCCTGAGGCCTCACTTCAAAAAGGATGTGGACAGAAGGGAGCGGGTGCCGAGGAGAGCGAGGAGGATGATCAGGGGACTGGAGACCAAGCCCTACGAGGAAAGGCTGAGGGGCGTGGGAAGGTTGTCTGAAGAAGAGGAGGTGGGGGGGGGGAACAGGATTGATCTCTTGATGTATTCGAGGGGCTGTCACTTAGAGGAGGGCAGGGAGCTGTTCCTGTTGGCAGCAGAGGAGAGGACTCGCAAGAATGGGTTTAGATTAAGGACGGGAAGGTACTGGCTGGATCTTAGGGAAAACTTTTTGACAGTCAGAGTTGTGCAACGGTGGAATCAGCTGCCTGGAGAGGTGTTGAGCTCCCCCTCGTGGCAGTCTTCAAGTGGCAGGTGGGCAAACCCTTGTCAGGGATGCTCTCGGCTGATCCTGCATGGAGCAGGGGGGTTGGACTAGATGGCCTGTGTGGCCCCTTTACAACTCTGTGATTCTGTGATCTTACTCTCTGCAGTCCTTAACGGGTTGCTTATCTTATGACTGGGAATAGGCTCCATTCTGATCAGTACACTGCAGCTGACCCTGCCAGAAGATCCACTCAAATGTAAGCACCAAAGGGGCACTTATGTATAAAGCTGATGTGCCGGCATGGTCAGGTCCACTCTGCCCCTTGAAATCGGGCCTTTCCCATCTGGTATGACCTATCCAATTAACAACGGGTCAGCTGGAAAAGTGTCCATTTAAGAACACAAGCGAAGCCAATGTTGGATCAGGCCAATGGCCCATAACACATAAACAACTAAGAAGCAAACATATAATCATACGGTGGGCTTATCTTTCATGACTCTCTCCCTATACTCTGCCATGACAGCTTCGATCACTTGAGAAGAGACTTACACTGAGAGTTCCTATCTATACCTTGTGGCTAATAGCCACTGATGGACTTCTGCTCCATATGCTTATCTAATTTCCTCCCAGCTGATGGGAGGGCCTCATGTCCCCACAACACTCGCTCAAACACTTAAACTCACTTCCCTAAACCCACAAGGGGAGCACCGCTTACTGATTTTGCTTGGGGAATCGGGTGGGAACACCACATTTTTCTCATGGTGTTCCTGAAGGATACCTGCCAATACAATGCCAGTTTTCCATTCTGCCCGGAGACTTCTGTCACTAGCCTAAGGGGCTGACTACAATTAGGTACACATACACGTATCAAACATCCCAGTGTTGATTTTTCTTTTTCAGAAAAGAAGCTTCAGGACAGGGTGGCACAGAGTTGAGGAAAAAGACAGTCTGGGAAATGGGCACTTTAATGCTCTCTTCCTGCTCAGTCTTTCCCGTGATTTTTCTTTTTCAGAAAAGAAGCTTCAGCAGAGGGTGGCACAGAGTGGAGGGAAAAGACAGTCTGGGAAATGGGTACTTTAATGCTCTCCTCCTGCTCAGTCTTTCCCAGAGTAGGTTTTCTTCCTTCAGAGTTTCAGCTGTTTGCTTCACCTTGCAAAACACCCATTTGAAACTCCACGGGGAGGAGATAACACAGGGGTAACTGAAGCAGGAATATGGCGGACGGGGAAAAGCACTAAGCATTGTACCCCCTACCACGTCTCTGACCATAGCTGTCCCCCTACTGAAGCTGCTTTCCAACAGATTGAGGAGTGGGATTCTTAACAGTGCAATCATATGCCAAATTGCTCGGCAAACTTAAGGAGAAGTAACTCTGCTCAGGATTGCATTATAATGCGTGCACTGGAGCATGACACACCATTAGCCGTCAGTCTGCCCCTTTATAAAACCGAGAAATCTGCCCTTGTTTTAAGTGTTACATACTACAGTTTTCTTAATACTCTGACAGTTATGCAATTATACACTTGGACGACTGCAGCATAATTTCTGACACTTTTGAAGATCCCTCTCTCTTTAAATATGCAGTTCTCCAGTTGACATGGGTTATCTGTGTAGGCGTGGTTTTTTAAAAAAAAATACTTCTGTCAGCGGGAGGGCCCTGTGGAAAAGCTTGTTTACCGATGGATGTGTATTTGGAAGATCACCTCAAAACTACTGCAGAACTGCCTCTCCGAAGGAGTATCTTCCCAACGGGTGGTGGCGGAAGGCCGTCTCAACCGACTTACGGAAACCCCATAAGGTTGGCAAGGCAAAAGACTAACATAAGAACAGAAGAGAAGCCAATGCTGGATCAGGCCAATGATGTTCTTACTATTGCTGACCCTGCTTAGCTCTCAATATTTGACAAGACTGGGCTATCCTGGCAGGGGTAGGATGGGGAGCCTGAAATCATTCAAGGGGACCCCGCTGCCATTTACGAAATCTAACTACAGGGGCGCAGCCACACCTAAATTCTCACAGCGGGTGCATTTCCTCCCATTGTCATCCTCCTTCTCCCAACATCAAATAAATACATTTTTATTCCAGAAGGGTTTTTTTTTAATGGCGTGAAGATTAGGTAGCTTGTTAAATAGGTTTTGGTTTCAGAGAATTGTATTTTATGTTTTCCTTTAGTAAGATGTCTTGGGGAGGGAGGGTGAGAGGATATTGCCCGATCTCGTCACATCTTGGAAGCTAAGCAGGTTGGGTACTTGGGAGGGAGCCCTCCAAGGAAGACTCCGCAGAGGAAGGAACTTGGAAAAGCACCTCTGTTTCTCACTTGCCTCGAAAGCCCCTTGCTGGGGTCACTGCAAGTCAGCTGCAACTTGATAGCACTTTACACACACACACACAAGCTGCCTTAAGCACTCTTGGAATGGACAGGCAGAATGCCCCGTTATCCAAAAGTCATTGGAGGGAAAATGTAGACACAGATTGACCGAATGGTAGGTGGCGCCAATGGATCCTAAAATTATTGTGTTGGGGCTGTTATGTGATTCCGAAACACGATATCATACGTTTGGTCAGACTACTTATAAAAACGGGTGCCGCTCTCATAATCTCCCTGTTAATGTATGGGTTACTATTTGATGGGACTGGGATGACTCCGTTAAAAGTCGGGGAGTATAAACAAAGCAAAAAATAGCAAGATCTAGCAAATCGCCATGTTAACAGCAAGGGTCAGCTTTTGAAATTCACTGAAACCTGTTCTTGAATTTTGAAAGAAACGGGTGTGTGTCAAAGAATAACAACTATAATTGCCTCGCACTGAGTTAAAACCAGGTTCAAAATAAAAGAAAATGAACATCTTTTATCTTGTTTTAGACACAGCAGGGCTTTCTTGTATAACGTGACATGCCATTTGTCTTGCTTTATATGCTATTATTGTATTTGTACCGGTCTTTTGCATCTGTCGGACAGTAAAAAAACCCAAAAAACTAAAGAGACATTTTCTAAAATAAATTCTTTCTTCCAAATTTTTTTTTGGGGGGAGAATAATACTAGGCAACGTGCAGACTGTGAACAGCACTACGGTCTCAGATGGGGACATGTGTAATCAGAAGCATAACACTCAATTAAGGATCGTTCTGATAACAATTACATTCAAGGGCACACTCTGGCCAAGTCATCTGCAGCCTCCAACTGCCAACAGCTGTAGGTGAAGAAAAGATTTACGCCGATCTGTCAACATTCATGACTCTAGAAATGTGATGAGAATTACTTGGTGATGTAAAGTTCTGTTTTATGGAGCTCCAGGTTAAACCATAAATGACAAGTCTCCTTTCCATCCTCAACACACAATAGCCCTCGTGATTTAAAACTATCGGCAGCCTGCACTCAGAGGACTTATTTTTTTTATATATTTAAGAAGCCTCCGTAGAAGCTGAATTACTTCTCACATTAAAGGAGGAATTACTGGAGCATCTGGTGAATCTTGAATTATGGCCCGTCTGCGCTCACTCGGCTAAGCAGATTTTGAGTTAAGAGTTCCTTAGCTGTTACATTTTAAAAACCAAAGCACTAAAAATAAGATATGTAGCAGTTACCATTTCCCTTTTTTAGGACTTCCCAACAGTCCACATATCATGAAATTTCTTAATCTCATCTCAGAAGGACAGAGATGTATTTTCTAACAATGGCCATAGATGTGTTATGCAGAGGTGGGGGAGAGAGTATACACGTACTTCGGAAATAAAGGCAAGATAATACTCTCATGTACACTGAATGTACATCAACTTCACAACCCATTCAATCTTTACAGCCAGCCCGATTCCATAGTTCCTTGACCATAAAAGCTACAATCTCTATCTTAAAAAGTTATGTTTGTGGTTATAATCCCAAAATGCTTTTCTTTTGAAGTCAGCCACTTTGGACAAGAGTTATAGCACAGGCACCTTTCCTTGTGCCCACCATTTGGGGCCAGGTGGGTCTTTTGCCCAGCAAGTCTTCTGACTGGCCACTGGAGATTTAATCGGCCGTGCACCACAGCACAAGGATCTTCACTGTGTGACTGGAGGTAAGCTGCGGCAGCCATTTTGTGACTTCACTCCACCTTCAGCGCCAGCCATTTTGTGGCTGTGCTGGAATTCCAAAGGCGCCTGCAGGCTCAAAAAGGTTGGGGACCCCTGCTTTAGAGGGCCAGTCTTTAATGGGAAGCCTGTGCTGGACTTAAAAGTCTGAGAGGAAACGACTGCACCATCACACCATTTCCTTTTTCTCCTTTAGGTTTTCTTTTAAGACTGGGAGAAAGATATAAGGCGGGGGGGGGGGAGCCAGGAGCAGCTGTTCATTGCAGGATGATGGTCTCTGAACAAAACAGCATGCCACCTAGTCTTGGCTGAAGTCTGAACGCCACCATCAGGGTGTACCCAATATAAAATCCTTAGTGATCTACATGTGAATAAAGTATGAGAGACAGTAAAGTATGAGAGACAGTTAAGAGCGACAGACTCTAATCTGGACAGTTGGGTCTGGTTCCCGGCTCCTCCGCATGAGGCCTGCTGGGTGACCTTGGGCCAGTTCCAGTTCCCTCAGGACTCTCTCAGCCCTGTCTGAGAATTATGGTCTCTGAACAAAACAGCATGCTACCTAGTCTTGGCTGAAGTCTGAACGCCACCATCCAGGTGTACCCAATATAAAATCCTTAGTGATCTACATGTGAATAAAGTATGAGAGACAGTGTGGTGTAGTGGTTAAGAGCGACAGACTCTAATCTGGACAGTTGGGTCTGGTTCCCGGCTCCTCCACATGAGGCCTGCTGGGTGACCTTGGGCCAGTTCCAGTTCCCTCAGGACTCTCTCAGCCCTGCCTGCCTCACAAGGTGCCTGTCATGGGGAGAAGAACGGAAGGCGATTGTAAGCCCCTTTGAGACACCTGAGGCCTGATGGGTGACCTTGGGCCAGTTCCAGTTCCCTCAGGACTCTCTCAGCCCCACCTGCCTCACATGAGGCCTGCTGGGTGACCCTGGGCCAGTCCCACTCCTCTCAGGACTCTTTCAGCCCCACCTGCCTCACAAGGTGCCTGTTGTGGGAAGAGGAAGGGAAGACGATTGTAAGCCACTTTGAGACTCCTTCAGGTAGAGAAAAGTGGGGTATAAAAAAACCTACTCTCCTCCTTTTCTAAAGTGTGAATTAGTCTTGCTAAGTCCCATCACAGACTGCCTTGAAAGGTGTGTTTCCCCTCCTCATAGTCTTCTGAGATCAGAGGGACAGAAGTATTTTGCCTACCTCCCTGTGTCTTCCACATACCTTGGGATGCTATGCAGATGTTTTGGTCTCATGATACATGGTTTTGTTTAGATAAATGAATGAACACACTGTAGAAGTGACAAGATGAGAAAGCCTTGGCAGAGGAGTGACCAGACTAGAAAGGCATTAGAAACGGTTTTTTGAAGCTTATGGGGAGGCCCAATATGAACAAGCATGCTCTAGAAAATCTTGAGACTAGACAATTTCAGAGGGTAGCTGTATTAGACTGCAGTGCAACAGGTAGATTCGAGTCCAGTGGCACCTTAAGAAACAAACTAGACTTCTGGGATATAAGCTTTGGAGAGTCAAAGCTCCCTTCATCAGATACAAGTAGGAACGGAGATCTCTGAGTCCTTGTATTGAAGTCTGGAGGTGGGAGGAACTAGACAGGCAGCAAATGAAATGTTCACAAACCAATGGAATTACATTTTTCCAGCTTTCAAGTGTCATCTCACAATTAATCATGTTCACTGATCATTTTGATCAGCTGTAAGTGAAAGTGTGACTAAGAAACACTTCTGAAAGAAGTCACATGACATGAGACTGGGGGAGGAATTATTGACTCGGAAGAGAACATGAGAACATAAGAAGAGCCCTGCTGGATCAGACCAATGGTCCATCTGGTCCAGCATCCTTCCTGTCTCACACCATGGCCAACCAGTTCCTCTGGGCAGCCAACAACAGGGCACAGAGGTTGAGGCCTCCATAAGAACATAAAAAGAGCCGTTGGATCAGACCAGTGGTCCATCTACTCCAGCATCCTACCTCACACAGTGGTCAAGTAGTTCCTCTGGAGGGCCAACAACAGGGCACAGAGGCCAAGGCCTTCCCCTGATGTAGCATCCTAGCTCTGGGATTCAGAGACTTAGTGCCTCTGAATGTGGAGGTTCCCCTCAGCCACCATGGCTAGTAGCCATTGATAGCCTTATCCTCCATGAATCTATCTAATCCATAGATGAGAACCACCAGAAGGGCATAGTCTGGGTGGGATGCTGCTCTAGAGGGTTGCTAAGGCAGAAAAGATGAAAGCAGGCACAAAACTAACTGTATTTTAGCACTCTGTGTACGCTACCTGAGGGGGTCCTTCTGGACTGAAAGGTAGGGAGCCAGTTTGGTGTAGTGGTTAAGTGTGCTGACTCTAATCTGAGAGAACCGGGTTTGATTCCCCACTCCTCCACTTGCACCTGCTGGATGACCTTGGGCAAGCTGTAGTTCTGATAAGAGCTGTTCTTGAAAAAGAGCAGTTTCTGTCAAGAGCTCTCTCAGCCCCACCTGCCTCACAGGGTGTCTGTTGTGAGGAGGGGAAGGGAAAGGAGTTTGTAAGCCGCTCTGAGACACCTTTGGGTAGTGAAGGGTGGGGTATAAATCCAATCTCTTCTTCTTCTTCTTCTAGAAATCAATAAAGAAGTAAAGCACTATTGGAAGAAGAGATGGAAGAGGATGATAAAATGCAGGGTACTTATCAGACAGGATGAAGGTGGCAGGCATACAAGTACCTTCTAAAAGGCGAAATACGTGTATATCTAAAAAAATCAGTCTATTCATGATATGTTATGTGGTAATATACCACTGGATAATTTTAACACGATTTATCTAAAAGGATTTGTAATTCCTTCAGATACAGACTTAGTTTTGCTTATAGCTGCTAAGATAGTTATTGCAGCATATTAGGAGGAGGCAGAATCCCTCTCCTTCCCGCTAAAAGATTGGTTTAACTGTGTTCGGAATGTAGCTTTATTAACTAAATTAACAAAGAAATAATTTGTCCCTAACAGATAAGTTTCAGGAATGTTGGACAATCTTTGTTATGTATTGGGATGAAAAAAATAAGAGATAAAACATGCCCTTTTTCTTTTTCTCAAGTCTTATGTACTTAGACATTATTTAGCATAATATCAGAGGTCATTTTCTTTAGGAGCGCACAGGAGCGGAGGGTGGGAACATGCAACAAGCCCCACCCCCTGCTCCCAGCAGCCCTCAGTCAGAGCAAGAAGCAGCCAGATAAGTTGCAGAGCACCCCTGGTCCAAAACAGTCCAGTGGCACCTTTAAGACCAAGTTTTATTCAGGCACAAGCTCTACCTCCTCTGCAAGGACAGAGCTGCACGTTCCCCCCCCCAATAGCTAGGTATCCAAAACAGTCCAGTGGCACCTTTAAGACCAAGTTTTATTCAGGTACAAGTTCTCCCTCCTCTGCGAGGACAGAGCTGCACGCCCCCCCCCAATAGCTAGGTATCCAAAACAATCCAGTGGCACCTTTAAGACCAAGTTTTATTCAGGTACAAGCTCTCCCTCCTCTGCGAGGACAGAGCTGCACGTCCCCCCCCCCCAATAGCTAGGTATCCAAAACAATCTAGTGGAGCCTGAGTGGTGGGTGTTGCCTTCTGACACACTTCCGGTGATGTCAGGGGGTGTGGCATATGCAAATAAGGCATGCTAATGAGCTCCTGCACCTCTTTTTCTATGAAATGACCCCTGCATAATATATGCAATAAATGTGAGGGGAAAAGGCAAAATGAATGTCACCCAAGTGTATAATTCAAAACTGAGCTCTTTGACTTTTACCCATGTATTATACATTAGAGCCACCACAGAGTGGCCAGAAGACCAAGGCCAGTTCCCCCAGAGCAAATGGCTGCTTTGGAGGATGGACTCTATGGCATTATACCCTGCTGAGGTCCCCCCCAGGCTCCACCCCCAAAATCTCCAGGTATTTAGAGCTATCAACCTGACTTTCACGCTGTGCTCCAAGAAACCCGGAATTCCTGGGAAAGGCACCAGGGATTCCATGATGAGAAAATAAGCAACAAAAGGCAAGCTTTCCTGAAAGATGTCTACCATACTTTGCCTTCAAGATACAGCTGAGGGTGTGTTCACTGGAACGCAGGCAAAGTATTGGACAGCAGATTTTAGTATATTTTATATATTGCATTTCAATCGAAAGCTTACAAAATTGTGCATGCTGCAACGGCAGGGGCCCCACAGGACCGGCAATGGACATATGTGGACTCGGAACCTGCACAAGAATCCCCTGTAGCATTCAGGGCTTCTGTGGCAGATGCACAGGGGCCTCTTGGCAGCCAAAAATCAGTACAGGAAGGATTTCCTGAAAGTTCCCTTGAAACCTATTGCCTGAGGGTTCAGCCCATCAAGCAGCAAGAAGATGTTCCACAGTTATATAGTGAACCCTGCTATTGAACAACCACAGCTACATTGACTGGAAGTGTCACCAAATTGCAGCCAACTTAGAGGTTTACAAGATTATGCACGGGATAGAGTAGGTACAGAAAGAAGTATTTTTCTCCCTTTCTCACAAGCCAAGAACTTGTGGGCACTCCATGAAATTGCTCAGCAGTCAGGTTAGAACAGATAAAAGGAAGTCCTTCTTTGCCCAAAGAGTGACTCACACATGGAATTCACTGCTACAGGAAGTGGTGGCAGCTACAAGCATGGACAGCTTCAAGGGGGAATTAGATAAGCATATGGAGCAGAGGTCCATCAATGGTTATTAGCCAGAAGGTATAGATAGGGACTCCGGGGCAAGTGATGCTCTGTCTTCTTGGTGCTCAGGGGGGCCAACAGTGGGAGGGCTCCTAGTGTCCTGGCCCCACTGCTGGACCTCCTGATGCCCCCTGGTATTTTTGGCCACTGTGTGACACAGAGTGTTGGACTGGATGGGCCCTTGGCCTGATCCAACATTGGCTTCTCTTATATTCTCATGTTCTGGTGACTCCCTCGGATTTTCAAGGCAAGAGATGAACAGAGGTGTGGTTCGCCATTGCCTGCCTCTTCAGGGAGACCTTGGGACTTCCCTGGTGGTCTCCCATCCAAATACTAACCAAGGCTGACCCTGCTTAGCTTCCGAGACCTGATGAGATTAGGCTAGCCTGGGCCATATGGGTCAGGGGCTACATCTACAGCTACATCTAGGTCGACATCACACCTCTTACACAGAATAACAATATATCTCGTTTCTTTTATATCTCCCCCCCCAGTGCATTAGTTATTACCTGTTTCCATTCAGGACAAGCAGTGTTGCTGGCCACCATCTATACTGAACAGCTATTTGTTTTTGAGTAGCATAAGAAGCTGCCGCCGAGAGGTACCCATGGCTTCAGTGTATTGCACTTTGAAATTTAATCCACACTTCACAAGGCTCAGTAAGGTTTACCAGGGTTAATATTCAAATTTCAGTCACAGGAAAATTCAAGTATCTTTCCTGCGGAATTTAGGATGAGGCTAGTTTAAATATTTTGTAGAAGTCTTATATTTACCTGATGATCCTCTGAGCGGCATACTGATGAAGGGAGCGGAACTGTGCTGACATATTGGCTAAAGCTGCCAAACAATTTGTATGAAGGTATTTGTCCTGTGGGAGAAGAGCAGGAGGGGGGAAATGCATCAAGCTATCCTTTCTGCATACAGCAAGACCTGTCAAAAGGAAATCACCCAGCAGCCGAACATCCGTTTACCGGAGAGGTAAGGCTGCAGTAAAGACAAACCAAACTTGTGCTCCGATTTTAGGGGTAAGCATCAAGAGACAATTTTGTGCTACCTTGGGCTTAGTATACTTCACGATTTTTATCTGTGTGGCTGCATGTTTAACCCTGGTTTCAGAAAAAAAACGAGTTGAATTACTTGCTTTACTTTCTCGGTCTTGTTTTAATGTAAGAAATAATATGTTTAAGCAGCAGCCAGCCATGATAATGGTAGACTTTATTCATGGAAACCTGGTGTCTGACGCTCCAAATAAATGGTTTAACCTTTCATTTACAAAGTACGGTTTTGTCTTTATGATTTGATTTCCTTGTGATTTATCAGCCACATTTTGATTTTGATCACTCACAGACAAAACTCGATTGTCTCCAATACTCTGGTATTCAGAATTCTTGCTCCGGGCACCACACAGAATAGCCTCTCAGTTTTTGACACCATCATTTCCTACATAAATATAACTCATGCACAAAGGTACATCTATTGCATTTCTAACAACAAAAAGTGTTGTTAGAACAGAACAGGAGAAATTAACATCTGTGGAGCCATGCGTGTAAATTTTTATGTTGTTTTCCCTCAGATAATGTTTTCGGCTTTTATATTTGCTCCTTCACTTCCCCCACATGGTGACAGAGAATGACAAAGATGCCTTATCACTGCTCTTACCCTTGTTCGTGTCATGTTGTACTGAATAGTTCTTATTACTACCAGTATCAGGAGACTCCCCAAGGAAATTTCTGTTAACACACGTTCTGAGTACCAGGTAATATTCTTCAATATCTGCAAAGAAAGAAAAAGAACTATTCTTCACTTGTGAACATAATTCTATTTTCAAGTCAGTCTTTTAAAAATTGTTTCCAGAGACAAGGGAATTAAACCTACAGGTTTGATGCACTACAGCTGAAAGTGCAGAAACACAAAAGGGTCTCTCTGGACTTTTCAGAGACCTTGATAAACTTTGCAGCGGCTCAGTCTGATTTAATGCAAACATCTGCTTCTGATCGAACCCAGTCCACCGTGGACTATGTAGAAGGACTGCAGGTTATAGTTGCATTTCGAAAGTACAGGGAAACAGTGAATTCCATAATGAGATACCATTTCACTCAGTTTTAGGAGGGGGAGGTTAAAAAAAAAAAAGCACTGGGATCTTTTCCAAATGCTGGAGTTCCCCCTGATTACCTGGGGAGTCAATCCACAAGCACTGAAATCAGTTTGGGCAGGGCTGTCCCACAGTTCTGGTGTCATTTTATTTTCTTCCACATGTGCCTGAAATAATGAGGATTTTCAAGGGAGGGTGCTGTCCTCATCGGTATTATTATTAGTGGTGTCAGAGTACCCCTTTTTTAAAAAATACCCTACAAAAGAGATATAATGCTGCAGAGCTGTAATGATAGTTTAAGCAGGTTCTCTGAATTCGCAGCTTTCATTAAAGAAAAAAAGTGGCTCATTCTGTCGTGGAGATATAAGGAAAAAGGCATATCTCCACAAGGGAGGGAGGGAGGAATTCAGAGAACCTGCTTAACCAATCATTATAACACGACAGTATTATATCGATATTTTAGGGCTGTTTTTTAAAAATAAAATTTAAAATTGTCTGGGGCAAGAGAGGGAATGGTTTAATGATGGCAACAGTCCAATAATTGAAAAGTGGGCTAGAGGTAGGTACGACAAAAAAAACCCCATTACACACAAGAAAAAGCCAACTCGAAATTAGCTTCCAGAAAAAATTTGGAATAAGAGTGTTCTCAAAAGTTCTATATACCCCCCCCCCCAGGGAATTACAAACAAAAACATCCCCAAAATCCAAAGTAAAAACTAAAGGCACAAAAATGCATGTGGAAATCGGGGGATGAACCAAAGCAATATGGGGCCAGAACCGACGAAAATACCCCATGCGGAAAAGCTCTGGAAGAAGCAACACTTAATACCATTTGCAAACTATCTAGGAACCACAGCTTGGAAAGTGAGATATATAGCTCCACAGGGAGTCACATAGTTCACTCAGATATGCCTTTTGTATGTGGGTTTTTCTATGGTTTGGTATACGGTTTCAAGGGTTGATAATTTGGAACTTTTTCCCCTTTTCTTTTTTAAAAAATCAGAGCCTTTTTACTGTTCTATGACTTTCTGTTCACCACTTTGGAATCTTGGTAGAAAAATATTGCAGATTAATGAATTAAAGTTCTAAGTAAGAAAACTACATTGCCTAGGGAATAACTGGTCCTGTTCTTTGTGATATGCAAAGCATTAGGGGGGAAACATTATGGTATATTTATGTAATATTCTTTAACAAGTGTAGACATTTGGATACAAAGGAAAAAAAGAGGCTGTCCTTTCAGTCTGTGTATTGCAGGTTTCTGGTGCTTTTCGCAGTTACCTTAAAGGGAGCTCTTCCTACCAGATCAGTTGGAGGGGGAAGATGCATCCGGTAATTAATGCTCCAGCACGAAGGCTGGAGCATTAATGCAAACTCTCTTTAAATTATCTGTGGCTTCCTCGACCGAGTTCTCGTTGCAACACACTGATAAACTATTTTCTGAAACTTTCACTCGCTATCAGGTTCACAAAGAAAGATCTTCTGTAATTGTAAGCTGCTTTGAACAAGCAGGAAAGGCAGGATATAAATGTTAAAACAAATAAATGTTACTTTGACAACAGGAAGGAGGGAGCCTTGATTACCACATTGCTCTACGTTCCTGTTTTAAAAATATCAAGTCTTCACTGCGTTTCTGTTTTGTGAGATGAACAATTCGAAATTACTTCCTTACGATATGTTCTTAATATTGACCATTGTCTAGGGCAAAGTAATATATGCTGAGACGGACGCCTAGTGCAAGAATAGTTTTTTGAAAAGTCCTCGAGGAGAACAGCACCCGATCAGGTTTACTTGGTGGTGGAAAGTGCCATCAAACTGCAGCTAACTTACGACAACCCCAGAGGGTTTTCAACGCAAAAAGTGAACAGAGGTGGTTTGCCATTGCCTGCCTCTGTGTAGCAAACCTGGCATTCTTTGGGCGTCTCCCAGCCACGAACTAACCAGGGTCGACCCGGGTTAGCTTCCTAAATCTGACCAGATCAAGCCAATCCGGGCCATCCAGGTCAGGGCAAAACACGTACAGAGGTGGTTTGCCATTGCCTGCCTCTTTGGTGTAGTGGTTAGGAGCGCGGACTCTAATCTGGGAGAAGCCGGTTTGAGTCCCCACTCCTCCACATCCAGCCAGCTGGGTGGCCTTGGGTCAGTCACAAGTTCTCTCAGAGCTGTTCTCTCAACGACAGTCCTCGAGAGAGCTCTCTCAGCCCCACCTACCTCACAGGGTGTCTGTTGTGGGGAGGGGAAGGGAAAGGGGATTGTAAATTGCTCTGAGACTCCGAGTGAAGGGCGGGGTATAAATCCAATCTCCTCCTCCTCCTCTGTGTAGCGACCAAGGACCTCGTTGGGGGTCTCCCATCCAAGTACCAAACAGGGATGACCCTGCTTAGTTTCCAAGATCTGATGAGATCAGATAGCCTGGGCCATCCAGTTCAGGGTAGCAGGTTTACCTACACTGTTCCTATTCCCATTATTAATAAAACTGGAATCAGTACAGGCACAGGAAAACTATTTGTGTGGAACTGCTGGGAGAAAGTGATCTTGTATTTTTTTGATCTTCTTTCCAAGGAAGCCAAAACCACATCTTATTTTCAAACACAAAAACCCTTGACCAGACAGGAAAGCTTTTGTGGCTTCCCTGGGGGAGGAATACAAGTAAGAGTCTATATAATCAGTGATTTATAAAATGGTACTTACTAAAATTAATCTTAAATATCAATAAATAAGCACGGGCATCACACCACAAAAGAAAAATATGTTCCTACTATGACACAGACAGTGCAGTTATAAAAGCAGAATGTGCGGCTGAGGATGGGATGGAGTACCCAGCCTGACGCAGCAGGTCTTAATTATTTTTATTTTCTCGGTCTTCAACCATAGGACGAAAGCCGCTTCCTTCCGAAGCGGCTAAAATTAACTAGCGAAGCAGAGTTTTGAGGGGCCTCGCTCACTCCTAGTGCTCTTGAACATGAGTTTTGGGATGGCGCTCACATGTGAATTCAAAATGTATAACGGTATCCTGAACAGGCACACCAATTTTATTCCAATATTACAAGCTTCGAGGCAGATTTATCAGTGCTTTGTACTACATCTTTCTCTGTATCTTTTTTTTTTAAAGAAGAAGAGAAGAAGAGATTGGATTTATACCCTACCCTTCACTACCCAAAGGAGTCTCAGAGCGGCTTACAAACTCCTTTCCTTTCCCCTCCCCACAACAGACACCCTGTGATGCAAGTGGGGCTGAGAGAGCTCTGACGGAAACTGCCCTTTTTCAAGAACAGCTGTGCCAGAACTATGGCTTGCCCAAGATCATCCAGTAGGTGCAAGTGGAAGAATGGGGAATCAAACCCAGTTCTCCCAGATTAACCACCACACCAAACTTCACCAAAAAGGTGAAGCCTAAAGTGAAACACAGAATTGTGCTCTGCGTGTGAGAATCCAATTTCATTCCAACATCTCCAATGGCATTACCATGCTACCAACTTACAAGCAGAGCGTTGAACAAGACCGTAATTAAAGCCACAAGCTACTCAAGCAATTCTACAGAGCACACCTGTGCTCTGCGTGTGAGAATCCAATTTCATCACCATGCTACCAACTTACAAGCAGAGTGCTGAACAAGCCCGTAATTAAAGCCACAAGCTACTCAACCAATTCTACAGAGCACACAAAGTTATTATTTTGAGAGACTCGTGCGAATCAATCTGACTGCACAGATTTAGACATCTCTCCTCTTTTCAATAATATCCTGGCTGGAAAGGGCCAACAGGTCGCGGCCGACTTTGGGTGACCCTGTAGGGTTTTGAAGGCAAGTGACATTCAGGGGTGGCTTGCCGTTGCATGGTTTTCCCTGGTGGTCTCCCATCCAAGTACTAACCTGGACCAACTCTGGTTAGCTTCTAGGATTTGACAAGATCAGGCTAGCCTGGGCTGTCCAGGTCAGAGCATTAATATTCTACTTGCCCTAAAAATATTTTCAGCACTTACAAACTGGTGTTGCCGCCTACAGTGCAGTTCTTGGGTACTCAGCATCCCATTTGGAGTCATTTCAGGTCAGTATCAAGGGTTTATTCTTGTGTTGGGGAAGGCACAACGTCCAGATCCTCCCTGCACACATGGTTTTGAAACCTGGGGTGGGGGGGGTGGGACACAAGATATC
>NW_015174314.1:238796-261057 GCF_001447785.1 Gekko japonicus | reverse complement strand
GAAGAAGAAGAAGAAGAAGAAGAAGAAGAAGAAGAAGAAGAAGAAGAAGAAGAAGAAGAAGAAGAAGAAGAAGAAGAAGAAGAGATATGATTTATACCCCGCCCTTCACTTGGAGTCTCAGAGCGGCTTACAAACTCCTTTCCCTTCCCCTCCCCACAACAGACACCCTGTGAGGTGGGTGGGGTTGAGAGAGCTCTTGACACAAACTGCTCTTTTTCAAGGACAGCTGTGTCAGAGCTTGTGACTGACCCAAGGTCATCCAGCCAGGTGCAAGTGGAGGAGTGGGGAATCAAACCTGGTTCTCCCAGATTAGAGTCCGCACACTTAACCACTACACCAAACTGGCTCTCAGAGGTCAACTGTTTGAAGAAATATAATTTTAAAATTCCACAGGGCTGGCAAAAGCCGTCAAAGTGTGAGCTTTTAAGTAGCTCTACAAAATTTCAGATGACGGCCAGTGCATTTAAATTTCATCTCTAGACTGATTTTCCTTAAATGTTAACAGCTATCAACCAGTTAGCTCAGATAGGCAATGTAAATATTCAGATGAGATGGAGGGGGGAGGGGAAAGAGAATAAACTTGGATAATGGTGAGTTCAGAACACGTCCGCCATCAGTCTAATCTTAAAGAAAGTGATACAGCATTGAGAGATATTAAAGGCCACGGCCCTGATGGCACAGGGCACAGTAAGTAGGACATGTGAAGACGAAGTCCAAGTGGCAATACTAAGCTACACATACTACTGAGATGGTTGCGGGTGGGTAGCCATGTCGTTCTGCGGTAGAAGAGAAAGATCAGAATCCAGCAACACTTTAACACCACGGTCTAAGCTTCTGAGAGTCAAAGCTCCCTTCATCAGATTCTGACAAAGGGAGTGTAGAGTTGAAAGCTTATATACTAGATCTGAATCTTGCTCTCACATACTACTGATGGTGTAGTGGTTAAAAGCGGCACACTGTAATCTGGAGAACCAGGTTTGATTCCCCTCTCCTCCTTCACACAAAGCCTGCTGGGTGACCTTGGGCCAGTCTCAGTTCTCTCAGAACGCTCTCAGCCCCACCTACCTCACAAGGTGGCTTTTGTGGGGGAGAGGAAGGGAAGGCGATTGTAAGCTGCTCTGAGACCCATGAGGCCTGCTGGGTGACCTTGGGCCAGTCCCAGGTCTCTCAGAACTCCCTCAGCCCCACCTGCCTCACAAAGTGCCTGTTGTGGGGAAAGGAAGGCAAGGCAATTGTAAGCTGCTTTGAGACCCATGAGGCCTGCTGGGTGACCTTGGGCCAGTCACTGTTCTCTCAGAACCTTCTCAACCCCACCTGCCTCACAAGGTGCCTCTAGTGGGGAGAGGAAGGGAAGGCCCACAAATACTAGGCATCCCACTAATCATAATTGCTATAATTTTACCCACACTGCTTATCTCCACACAACCCCCCCTTAATCCCCAACTGCACAACTGTTACCCAAACAATCATCAAACAACTTATAGCCCCAACCAGGCTGCTTTGAGACGCCGTAAAGTGGAGAAAAGTGAGGTATAAAAACCTACTCTTCTTCTTCTCTTCTACTGAGGACTATCATGAAAGGCATTTGGAAAGACTGGCCTAATAAGCCTGTGGGGAAACGGCAAATGCTCAGAAGGAAACTGACTCCATAAAAACCAGCTCAGCTGAGAAGACAATAACCATCCCAACAAACCAGGTGACCACCACCACCATAACGTTACATTTATCCTTACACAGATGTACATTTAATTATTATTTTAAGTCTATTTACCATAGTGCAGAACTTACCACTTCATGAATGGACCGATTGAAGCCGTCATCTTCAGTAAGGATTAACAGAATTATGAGAGCCATGTAGACATGGTGCGAGTTTCTTTCTTCAACATGATAAAGAATCTCAAGAATCGGCAAAACCTTGAAGAGGGGGGAAAAAATTAATATAGCACATCAGTGCGTCCCAAACCGAAGACAGTTTTAATTCTTCCTTATTTCATGATAATTCATAAACTCCAGAAAAGGGGGGGGGGGATTAAAAATCCTTCTAGTGACATAAAAATGCTTAACGGCCTTTCGTTTGTTTTCTGCTGCTGCCAGAAAAAATTAAAACACGGTAAATAAACTCCTGCGGGAGACGTATAACTCAATTCCTAATAAACCAAGATTCCCAGTGGTGCTTTTAAAGGGGGATCAGTGCATTCTGAATTTGTAGAGCTCCAATTTATATCACAAGACTAATAACTGTAATCTCAGTTTAACTCAATCGCTTTGGCAGTTTAAACAGACCGGGTCTAATGTACTTCTCTGCGTCATTTTAAGATACTAGAACTCGAGGACATCCAAGGAAGCTGATGGGTAGCAGATTCAAGACAAGACTAAATGAAATACTTCTTTACACAGAGAGTGATTAAAATGTGGAATTCGCTGCCAGAGGATATAGTGATGGCCACTGGAAGAAACAGCTTTAAAAGGGGATTCAATAGATTCATGGGGGATAAGTCTATCAATAGATACTAGCCATGGTGACTGAGGGGAACCTCCACATTCAGAGGCACTGAACTTTGAATCCCAGAGCCAGGAGGCAACATCACAGGAAGGCCTTGGCCACTATGCCCTGATGTCAGCCGTCCAGAGGAACTGGCTGGCCACTGTGTGAGACAGGATGCTGGAATAGATGGACCACTGGCCTGATCCAGCAGGGCTCTTCTGATGTTCTTATGAAGGCCTTGTCATTTTATGCCCTGTTGTTGGCCCTCCAGAGGAACTGGTTGGCCACTGTGTGAGACAGGATGCTGGAATAGATGGACCACTGGCCTGATCCAGCAGGGCTCTTCTGATGTTCTTATGAAGGCATCGACCTTTATCCCCTGCTGTTGGCCATCCAGAGGAACTGGCTGGCCCCTGTGTGAGACAGGATGCTGGAATTTATTTATTTATTTATTTATATCTTCGATTTCTTATACCGCCCTAACCCCCTTGGGGGTCTCTGGGCGGTTTACATAGCAGGTTCTACATAGCAGGTTTACATAGTAGGTTTACATAGCAGGAATAGATGGGCCATTGGGTCTGATCCAGCAGGGCTCTTCTGATGTTCTTAGGAAGGCATCAGACTTTATCCCCTGCTGTTGGCCATCCAGAGGAACTGGCTGGCCCCTGTGTGAGACAGGATGCTGGAATTTATTTATTTATTTATTTATATCTTCGATTTCTTATACCGCCCTAACCCCCTTGGGGGTCTCTGGGCGGTTTACATAGCAGGTTCTACATAGCAGGTTTACATAGTAGGTTTACATAGCAGGAATAGATGGGCCATTGGGTCTGATCCAGCAGGGCTCTTCTGATGTTCTTATGAAGGCCTCAGCCTCTATGCCCTGTTGTTGGCCCTCCAGAGGAACTGGCTGGCCACTGTGTGAGACAGGATGCTGGGCTAGATGGACCACTGGTCTGATCCAGCAGGGCTCTTCTTATGTTCTTAAGATATTATGCATCCATCTCAGATGGACAGCCTGAGGGTTTTTTTCATCCTCAAACCAGTCAAATTATAATATCATTCAGATCCAAGATCGTTTATACGGTTTACTGGATCCCCCAGCATTTATTATTACATTGTTTTATAAAGGGCTATCTTAGCTTATCCATGGTTCTAAGCTGCAAATATTCTCCTCTTCTCTTTCCTTCTACCATCTTGCTTTTTAGCAAAAAGGGCTCTGCAGTCCTTTTTTTTTTTAAATAGTGGATAGCAAGTCAATAAAAAAAATCTTTGGTTGAATGGGCAGTTTTGCTGTACCGCAGTCGGTTGATGATCATTCTGAAAAGCAATATTTTATGGGAAATCTGACTAGATCAGCTTATTCTTTTCTATATTGAGTAAATATATCATAAAAGAAAACAAAAAAATGTGCTGCTACAAGCTTTATCACAAGAAAGGGCCATGTTAGCAAGGTTTTTATCTTCTCTGATAGTACTTTGCCGCAGCTAATTTGCTTGAGCCATCTGGAATATGGTGAATACGGTGATGCTCAAACTCCTCTCCCTACCGACAGATTTGATCTTTTCCTTGCAGTGACCTGGGTGCCCCTGGCTAGCCCAGTCACATCAGATCTTGGGTTGGTCCTGGTTAGTACTTGGATGGGAGACCACCAAGGAGGTCCAGGTTTGCTATGCAGAGGTAAAGGTTCCTTTGCTCGAAAGCCAGTCAAATCCGACTCTAGGGTTGCGGTGCTCATCTCCGTTTCCAAGCCAAAGAGCCAGCGCTGTCCGAAGACGTTTCCGTGGTCATGTGGCCGGCATGACTAAATACCAAGGTGCATGGAACGCTGTTACCTTCCCACCAAAGTGGTCCCTATTTATCTACTTCCAATTTCTTGCTTTCGAACTGCTAGGTTGGCAGGAGCTGGAACTAGAGACGGGCGCTCACTCCGTCATGCGGCACACTTGAACTGCTGAACTACTGACCTTCCAGAGCCTGCAGTTCAGCGTCTTAACCACTTGAGCCACCGCAGCTCCCTATGCAAAGGTAGGCAATGGCAAACCACACCTCCGTTCATCTCTTGCCTTGAAAACCCTATGGGATCACCATAAACTGGCTGTCCCTTGAGGGAACTGATTATATTACTCCAATCATCCTCTGAGGAAGGAGTTTATGCCCCCACCCCTTATCTCCACAACAACTGTGTGAGGTAGAGGAGGCCTAGAGACAAAATAAGAACGTAAGAGCCCTGCTGGATCAGATGAGCGGTCCATCTAGTCTAGCCACCTTTTTCACACATCGAAGGCCCTGGCCTCTATATTCTCTTCACCCTTTGAAGGAACTATTTGGGCATTGTGTGAGACAGGAAGGTGGACTAGATGAACCACTCATCTGATCCAGCAGGTCTCTTTGTATGTTTGGAGTTGTCCTGGAAGACCAACAAACAAGGCACAGATGTTGCCTCCTAGCACTGGGTTTCAGATATTTAATAACAAAGTGCTGTCTGGTTGCAACCAAAGGATGGAGATCCATCACAGGGTTTTCAGGGTGAAAGATGAGAAGAGGTGGTTTGCCCCCGCCTTCCCCTGCACAGCAACTCTGGTCTTCCCATCCAAGTATTATACATGTCCGACCTTGCTTAGCTTCCAAGCTGTCAGGAGCTTGGCCAGTCTGGTTTATTCAGGCTACTCCAAATATGAAAACAGCAAGCTCCAGGGCTGCACCGATGTTTGAATCCAGGTCTTCCAACGCTTAATCCATTAAGACTGCACCAGCTTCCAGTACAGCCTTTCACTGTGTGAATTTAATGGGGTACCGATGCCCACGCTTACTGCTGAGGGCAAATTTCATGCTTCTTTCATGCATGCGATTCTCTGTAAGAATTCACCAATTCAAAAAAAAACACCCCAGAAAACTGTGACCAATGGAGAGTGTGGAGACCTGTTAACAAATGCAGTTGAGGCCCGTGCAAAATTAAGCAAGGGAAAGAAACTGATCTCTGCACCATAGCGAACCCGTCCAAAAACATACTGACATTGATTTAGAAATCAAATGTAAAAGGCCGAGGAAAGGATAAAACATGAAGTGAAAAGACAAGTCAGTCTCAGAAGCTAGCAAGTCTGCCAGTCGTGCTTCTGACAGACTGATATGGGTAGCCGCCAATGTTCCCTCTAAGTTGTGGAGTCTTGTGAGCAACAATTCTACTTTGTGAGCTACTGGCATTAAAGTTGTGAGCCAGCGATTTGGCTACTGCATAAATTAGTTTGCTCCGGAGACATCCTTCCTGAGCCAGGAAAAAAATGTGTGAGCCGGAGGCTAAAAAACTGTGAGCTAGCTCACACTAACTCAGCTTAGAGGGAACACTGGTAGCCGCGCTAGTCTGTTTGTAGCAGTAGAAAAGAGCAAGAGTCCAGGAGCAGCTTAAAAACTAACAAAATTTGTGGCAGGGGAGAAGCTTCCATGAGTCATTGCTCACTTCTTCAAAGGAAGCAGTGACTCACAAAAGCTCATACCCTGCTACAAATTTTGTCAGTCTTTAAGGTGCTACTGGACTCTTGCTCTTTTCTACTGATGCTCTCGGTGAGTGAGGAATATCAAAGGAGAAGGAAACTGTCTGTCTGCTTGAGTGCGTGCATGCGTTTGCGGACAGGAGAAGGCAGAGCCGACTTTTAATTTTCCTGTGGAACAGATAAAAAGGCAGCAAACAAAATGTACAAAAAACTTACTGAAATTAAAGGGCAATAACATTGGGGGGGGGGAACACAGGATGGGTCAGAAGAGGCAGTTTTATGGCATGGGTTTGGGGGGGAAAGTTTTCAAGTGATGCTTTCATCAATTACATCAACTTTTCCTGGAAAGTGACATGCTTTGCTTAGAGTATTATTTCCGGGCTTAGAGGTGATTTTTCACCCGTGAGGGATGGAGAAAGAACAAGTACGTCATGGTGTTCCACTTCAGTGCGGATAAAGTCACGAGTTCTTCAAAGACCGTGGTTCCTCTAACATGCAAGTGGTTGAGGGAAAGACCTCCAAATCCCCAACAGAATGTTAGAAAACGGGATTTGGTGCCAGTAAGTCTTCTTAGGGGAGGCAGAGCCACCTCTGTCCATCCTTTTGCTCATATGAAGAACGTAAAGAAGAGTATCGACCACAGAAACGTTTGTGATCACTGAGGTATTAAACTATACACTGGGAATTGCAAGGTCTTTTCCTGGCTGAGATCTGAGAGCTAAAACGCTGCTCATGTGCTAAGACCATGAGGGAGGCATGCTGAGAGAGCAGTGGAGGAGGGAGGCTGCAGGAGGCTCTCCAACTGAGCTGGGCGGAGCAGGCAGAGAAAGGCTCACATGAGGAGGAAGAAGAAGAAGAAGAAGAAGAAGAAGAAGAAGAAGAAGAAGAAGAAGAAGAGGAGGAGGAGGAGGAGGAGGAGGAGGTTGGATTCACTACCCAAGGGAGTCTCAGAGCGGCTTACAAACTTCTTTCCCTTCCCCTCCCCACAACAAACACCCTTGTGAGGTAGGTGGGGCTGAGAGAGCTCTGACAGAAACTGCTCTTTTTCAAGGACAGCTCTTATCAGAACTACGGCTTGCCCAAGGTCATCCAGTCAGGTGCAAGTGGAGGAGTGGGGAATCAAACCCAGTTCTCCCAGATTAGAGTCCGCGCACTTAACCACTACACCAAAAGACATAGGCATCCTACACACATTACTCAGAAGCCACTTTCACCCACACCACGGGGACTTACTTCCAAGTAAATGTGCATGCAAACTGCGAGCCACACTCAAAAGACCCATCAACTTTTAAATCCCCATTTCTTCAAGCCAGAGCGTCACACAAACATGACTTGACTTCACTCCCATCCCAGCAGCCAGTCGTCTCAGCCACAGAACAACACACAGCCTTCACAATCGCGCTCTGCTGCTCTCCGGCTGACTAGGCACAGCACTTACCAGATTTTCCATATCCGTTCGAGCCAACATGTATGTTCGGACATTGGTGTTCTGATGCAGCAGAGTGTATAAGAGGAGGGTGGCTTGATCCAGGTTCTGCTGTTCACACAAGGTGGTGTACAAGCTGTTGAAATTAATCTGGAAGGCGTGAGGATTTGGTGACGGAAGAGCTGTGCTATCTGGAGGAGGAAAAATAAAAAACCCCAAGCACAGGGCTTTATCAGTTTCGTCTAACCGAATCCATGCTTTCCTTCCCATTAGTCCCAATGAAGTTTATTTTCACGGTTCAGATCAGAGATTATTTAAATGGCTCGTTCTCCCAGATTAGAGTCCGCGCTCCTAACCGCTACACCAAACTGGCTCTCAGCTGACTTACAGAGAACCCTCTGGGGTTTTCAAGGCAAGAGATGTTCAGAGGTGGCTTGCCATTGCTGGCCTCTGCATCGCAACCTGGGTTTCCTTGGGGGTCTCCCATACAAACACTAACCAGGGCCAACCCTGCATAGCTTCTGACGAAATCAGGCTCTCCTGGGCTACCCAGTTCCCATTGCTGGCCTCTGCAGCGCAAACCTGGGTTTCCTTGGGGGTCTCCCATACAAACACTAACCAGGGCCAACCCTGCATAGCTTCTGACGAGATGCGGCTCTCCTGGGCTACCCAGTTCAGGGCATTTTCAGATGGGAAGCTGAGAATGGGAAAGCTCAACTTGCCGATGCCTGTCCAACACAACAAGCCCACAGCCCAGCCAGAATTTGAACACAGAGATCTGACAGGCAGTCCTAAGTGACATATGCCTTTATCTACTTCAACTCTATCTATAGGGCATTTTCAGATGGGAAGCTGAGAATGAGAAAGCTCAACTTGTCGATGCCTGTCCAACACAAGCCCACAGCCCAGCCAGAATCTGAACACAGACATATGCCTTTATCTACTTCAGCTCACGCCAGGAGGATGGCTTTTTTTAAAAAAAGGTACATACCTTGTGTGTTCTTAAAGGACATAATAGCTTGTCTGTAAGGGTTTGGTGCGTCAGGAGCATCAGTTAGATTTGCTAATATGAGCAGCAGTAGAAGGCTCTGGTTGGCTAGAGGAGAAGACTCTTCCTGTTGAGGAGTCCGCTTGCTTCCCGCTCCTCCTAGCGTGAACACCGTCCACAGGCCAGCTAGATGGCAGGAAAAGAATAGTCCGCTTCAGGTTGCTTTCACAGTCAAGTCAATCTTTATTACAGCCCACAAGCCACACAGAAACAGAGCAAACACTGTGAATTAATTAAATTGTGTCTCTACCTATATTGTTTATCCTAGTAAGAACATAAGAGAACATAAGAGAAGCCAGTGTTGGATCAGGCCAATGGCCCATCCAGTCCAACACTCTGTCACACGGTGGCCAAAAATACCAGGTGCCATCAGGAGGTCCACCAGTGGGGTCAGGACACTAGAAGCCCTCCCACTGTTGCCCCCCAAGCACCAAGAATACAGAGCATCACTTGCCACAGACAGAGAGTTCCTAGCTATACCTTGTGGCTAATAGCCACTGATGGATCTCTGCTCCATATGTTTATCTAATTCCCTCTTGAAGCCGCCCATGTTTGTAGCCACCGCCACCTCCTGTGGCAGTGAATTCAGAAAATGAAAACAGAAGTTATCAAAGAAAATTATGTACAAGACATTATCTCAGCCCGTACTTTCATAACAGAGGACAGAAACTTGGCTACTTGTACAGGAGGTGAGGATTCATTTCTATTCATGGCAAGAGCCAGCACATTAAAATAAATAAAACAAATAAAATCACTAGTACAGTGATTCTTTGGTCAAACCCATCTGATCAAATTTCAGGCTTCAGTTTCCTGAGTAGTCTTCAGTGGTCCTTGGTCTGATCCAGCAAGGCAGCAGTTACAGGCAGGGGTCATTTCATAGAAAAAGAGCTAGGGGGACTCATTAGCATAACTCATTAGCATATGCTACACCCCCTGACATCAGGGGCCTGGCAGTGGACCTGCAAGGCCAGCGGGAGTGCGAGGAAGCCCCAGGCAGGCAGGGGTGGGGAGAGGCGGGGAGGAAGCAACTTACCCTCCCTCTTCTCCTGCCACCTCCTGGCTGAATGAGGGCTGGAAGCGGGGCGGCCAGAAGCAGGGGGCGGGGCTTCATCATGTGCCCTGCCCCCCGCACCTCACCCGGGGGAACTGCGATCCCCCGCGTTCCCCCCCAAAATTACCTCTGGTTACAGGCAAGCAAACTGTACCAATTCTAACAATTGGTAAAAACATAACCTTGCTGGATAAGACCAAGGGTCCACGTAGTCCTGTATCGTGCTTCCAACACCGCAAAACACCTTAGGAAGCAGGGTAGGAAGATGATGGCAACCCCCTCCATTTGGGTCAGACCGAATTTGCACACGTATGTCGTCCCAAGGCACAGAATCTCCATTCTATCACAGCTTACAGTCATTGATCGACCAGCATGTCTAATGATTTTTAAAGCCATTTGAGGCCTTTTTTCACATGAGCAGCTAATAGTTTTTCTACCTGGCACAACTTCATGCTTGTGGCGATGCATGAGCAAGTCACATCATCACTAGGGTGGGACAGCCTGCCTGCGTCTTTCCTACCAGACTGACAACCTCCCTCCCATCGCCAACAGCCATGCAACTGATGCAGTTGGTGTAAACAACATGAACAACATGCGCACTCCTGCACCATGGGTTGCACTATGCAGAAGCAGCTGCTTGATCTCCATGGGAAGGGGCTACCACCGCATCTTGGAACAGGGGGAGCAACCAACTGTTGCAGCTAAGCAGCTGGGGGCCTCACACAAAACTCACCCGGTCCCACAGACCCATATAGAGCAATTCTACCCTGAGCTAAAGGGTTTGGAGACCAGGCTTGAAATCAGCCACATGTACCCAAACAGCCTAAGACAGTGCTAGAGACATATACGATACTATAGGGGACTGCAGCTCACCAAGGTGCAGTGTAGGGTCAACAGCACTCAACTCTGAACTATTCAAGAGGGCTCTTTAACGCAGGCAATAGGGTAGCACTGTACAAAAGGCACCACAAAGTTACTTGGATAAATGATCAGGGACGGTGGTCTGTGTAGAGTTTGTTGTGGGGTGGATTCAGTTGTGTAATTCTGCATAACTTAATGTGTCATGTTTAACACTCATGCTTTGCCTCAGTTCTGTTTTTTAGACCTCGGGTTGGATCTGCAACCCAAATCCTATTTCATTGTTTATTGAATGTCCCATCTGGTTGATGCAGTGACTCACTCTGCGCAATCCGCCTTGAGCAGTGTTCCCTCTAAGCTGAGTTAGTGTGAGCTAGCTCACAGTTTGTTAGCCTCCAGCTCACACATTTTTGTCTTCGCTCAGGAAGGATGGCTCCAGAGCAAACTCATTTATGCAGTAGCCCAATCGCTCGCTCGCAATTTTAAATGCCAATAGCTCACAAAGTAGAATTTTTGCTCACAAGACTCCACAGCTTAGCGGGAGTATTGGTATAGACCACAAGTAACTTTGCGAACCATTTTGTACAATGTAACCCTATTGCCTGTATAGAGAAGCCCTCCTGAATAATTCAATTTTTCATAGTTTGTGGGAAACTGTAAGAGTGGGAGTCTTCCTGACCTCCTCAGGTAGGCCGTTCCACAAGGTGGGGGCCATAACAGAGGAAGCACACGTGCGGGCAGTTGTTCACGACTTTAATGCCGGTAGTTCACAAAGTAGAATTTTTGCTCACAACACTCCACAGCTTAGAGGGAACATTGGCCTTGAGTCCCAACGAGAAAGACGGACTACAAATAATGTAAATAAATAACATAAACAAACTTCCACACCTGTGGGACACAGCGCACACACAAGAATGGAAGGATAATGGTAATAGGGAATAATGGTGGAATCGCATCAAGGTATACACCTGCAGAGACTCCACCCATCCAGCATCCAAGAACAGCAAAGACCACTGAAAAAGAGAGAAGGGCAGCTGTACGACTCTCCATTTCCAGAGTGCCACAGATATCCACGCATCAGTACCCACTGGAGCCTCAGTTCTGCAGATGTAATAGGGAGTATAAGGATAAACCATCCTGCACAGGTAAAGGGGAAGGCATCTGAATTACAGCACCAATGCCAGCCTTCCCTCCTGTGCATGCGTGCAAGGAGCAACGGAACACAGAGCCTTTCAACACACATTACAGGCATGGGGATCCAGTGGGCAAACAACAACTCTCAGGCACCGGCCCTCCCTTTTCATCTACTGATCCTCAGACAAGCTTTATTATCCACTCCTGGGCACCACAGAACAAAACTGTGAATTATATATATGAGGAAAACATATGTTAAAAATGGGCTATGAGAGCTGTCAATCCATCCAGCATTCAGTCTGAGGTAGGGAGAATTTTGTCTCCTTCACAACTATCTCTACTTTGGGAGAGGGTGGAAGAAGAAGGAGGAGGAGGAGGAGGAGGAGGAGGAGGAGATTGGATTTATACCCCGCCCTTCACTACCCAAAGGAGTCTCAGAGAGGCTTGCAAACTCCTTTTCCCCACAACAGACACCCTGTGAGGTAGGTGGGGCTGAAAGAGCTGAGAAAACTGCCTTTTCAAGGACAGCTCTGACAGAACTATGGCTTGCCCGAGGTCATCCAGCAGCGGCAAATGGAAGAGTGGGGGATCAAACCCGCTTCTCCCAGATTAGAGTCCGCACACTTAACCACTACACCAATCTGGAAAGAAAGGAATCAGGGAAACTTTTTTTTTTTTTTAAGGATCACCACCAGCCCAGTTCATTATAAGATTCAGGGAAACTCCCAAACGACGTTCTGAGCTCCAGGGAAAAAGAGAAAAACCCAAATGCAGAGCAACTAATAAATTATATTTAAAATATGTTCCATTATGCATAGGACTAACGATGTCTGCAATAGAACTCATCACACTTCACAATAATGTATAAAAAGCTAAGTTTGCTTATAAAACAAATGTAGCAAAATCTCTTAAGCAATCGTTGATGCAATAACAACGCAGCGGACTAGGTGGTCTAACAAACCTATTAAGGCATCTTTGGGATTCTATAAAGCACATCCCTTCCCTTACAATAATGTGTCCATCAAAACAAGCGCGAACAGGCATCAAGTTTTCTTTACACACATTTATACTTGTACCGATTATGGTAGGAGATTGCAAAGGAGCAAAGGAAAGGTTAGCCTAATTTTTACAAATCTTCACATCCCTCTACGCAGTGCAAACAGTGCAAAGAAGTCCAAAGAACCCAGATAAGTGGGCAGTATCACAAGCTGGAGAAGAAGCCGATGTGAGCCTCATGGTGGCTTCGCATATAGACACATCTAGCAAGAACCTTATTTTAATAATAGGATTATTATTATTATTATTATTATTATTATTATTATTATTATTATTATTATTGAAACTGATGGGCAATAGGTTCAGGATGGGGGAAAGGATATACTACTTTACACATGATTAAAATGTGGTATTCGCTGCCAGAGGGATGGCCACAGGAAGAAACAGCTTTCAAAGGGGATTAGATAGCTTCATGGAGGGCAAGTCTATCAATGGCTACTAACCATGGTGACTGAGGGGTACCTCCATATTCAGAGGCACTAGACCTCTGATTCCCAGTGCCAGGAGGCAACATCAGGGGAAGGCCTTTAACTCTATGCCCTGTTATTGACCCTCTAGAAGAACTGGCTGGCCACTCTGTGAAAGAGGATGCTGGATTAGATGTACTGCTGGTCTGATCCAGGATGCTACTGGATCCAGCAGCACTCTTATGTTCTTATGATTCTGTTAAAGTATTCAACACATTGGACAGCCTATTAATTTCATTTCTCTTCTATGCACCGTCGTACTATCACCACGATTGTCTGGATCCCACTGGGCAGCGAGGGGCCCCTGGCATGAAGTGGATGACAGATTTCAGGAAGCTACTGTTGGGTTTAAGATCTACCCATCTTTGTTTAAATTTGTATCGTAAATTTGTTATTGTATTTTACTGTTTTATACTTGTGTTTTTATTGTTATAATCTTGGCACATTGTGCCCTTGTCAGCCACCCTGAGCCTTCGGGGTAGGGCGGGATATAAATCCAAGGATAAATAAATAAATAAATAATGCAAGAAACCCTTTATGAAAGCCAACAGAGCTTTGACAAGTGGGTTTTTTTTGTATTTGTTTTAAAAAGCATTTGGATAGCATTACAACTTCCTCAGGAAACTGAAAAGCAAAAAGGAAGCAGTAATACTTATTCCCTAAACTCCGCCATCCATTTCCATACATCCACTCAATAATCCATACAACAGTCCTGTGAGGTAAGTCATTAGCATTATCCCCACAAGGCAGATGTGGGAGCCATGGGAACAATTACTTGACTAAGGTCACCCAGTGAGTTCACTGCTGAACTGATATGTGAACCATACTGTTAGCCACTTCACTGCACCGTGGTAATTTATCGAAATGGAAGTCCACTCCTGTGTGCCAATGACTGACAATGAAGGGGATAGAGAAGGACATTCATCCAAGAACACATTCTATCAATGCAATAAACCAGTACCATGACCCTACTGTGAAAATCTTTTCCTTGGCTAAATTTAGCCAAGAACACAGTATGGGATTTTATTTATTTATTTATTTATTTATTTATTTAATTCAATTCATACCCCACCCTCCCCGCAAGTAGGCTCAGGGCGGCTCAGGATGGACTAGCAAAGTGGCACATTAATGTGATTTATCACAGAACAGATCTACACGGAGAGTGTATTTGTCCTGGCTACCCAGTTTCCACAAGCTAACAGATTTCATGCTCCCTTGCCCCCCCTGCCATCGATATAATAGGAAACTGGCCTACAGATATGGTGGTATTATCTATTTATTTGAAAATGTATAGCCTGTTGACACAAACATAGTTTCAGGTAGGGAGCCATGTTGGTCTGCCATAGAAGAGCAAGATTTAAACCCAGTAGCACCTTAAAGACCAAGCAGGATGTGCGTTTGGATATCCCGAGGCCGAAAATATATCTGAAAAATACCTCATCAGTATTTTCCAGATATATTTGGGTCTCCGAAATATATCTAGGATTTTTTTGGGATACTGAAAAATGGGTTCCGAAAAAACCCTGAAATATTCTGGATTTTTCGGGATACTGAAAAATGGGTCCCAAAAAAGTCCTAAAATATTATGGATTGACAAGGAATATTGGGAGCCAGTGTCTGCAGGCTCCCAGGACTGTTCCCCCAATTTTACTTATGTTTCTGTGCCCCCAAGGCTTGGGATCGTCTTGCCACACTGTTTTAGGTAAGGTTATGTCTATGCTGATGAAGGGAGCTTTGACTCTTAAAAGCTTATACCCTGGATATCTTGTTGGTTTTTAAGGGGCTATTGGACTCGAATCTTGCCAGTTTGGTGTAGTGGTTAAATGTGCGGACTCTAATCTGGGAGAAGCGGGTTTGATTCCCCACTCCTCCACTTGCAGCTGCTGGATGACCTCGGACAAGCCATAGTTCTGTCAGAGCTGTCCTTGAAAAGGCAGATCATGAAAAGAGCTCTCTCAGCCCCACCTACCTCACAGGGTGTCTGTTGTGGGGAGGGGAAGGGAAAGCAGTTTGTAAGCCGCTCTGAGCCTCCAAGTGAAGGGCGGGGTATAAATCCAATCTCTTCTTCTTCTTGACATAAACAAGTCCCCTTGTCAGATATAATAAATGTTTAAAATGCATGCAGCGCCTTCATAGGAATGCATAGTTCTCAGTAGTATATTATTGTTCTACGAAAGAGAACAACAATATGTCTGCCACCTCTTTGACTTTATTCAAGCAATATTTTCCCCCTGGGATTACATTCTGAGACAAACCAGGAATTGGATGTACCCCCTTGTCCCGGCTCCAGGAATTGGATGTACCCCCTTCTCCCGGAGAAATGAACAACCACACTGGGAGATCCTGTGTGAATCTTAAGGCAAGTTCTCACTCACTCTGCAAGATTAAACCTGCTAGAAAGAACCTGATGTGGTAACTTTGACAATTTTCACACAGGCGTGACCTAAGACAAACGCTTCTCTGTGTGAAAATGAGGTAATTCACCAGTCTAGCGCCTAAGCTCGCACCATACGCTGCATGATTATTTTCAGAATGAATGTTTCATTTGAATTTTTTTTAAAAAAGAACCCAACGCAGCTGGAGTAAAAAGAGAAGAAATCTACTAGATCCCAAAGCAGCTCTTCTCTCTGTAACAGGAACAGATTTCAAAATGGAGTCTATTGCCATTTGACTTTTTTTCAGTAAAAAAAAAAAAGATCCAGTCAGTCTTTCAAAAATAAAATAATTTCCCACTCATATTCCAAGATTAAAATTCTAGCACTGTATCTCTGTGAAATTGCTAGAAGCAAGAAGCCATATAGGACATCTTTTCAAAAACAGTTAAAAACAATATAGCATCCCATTTGCAGTGGATATATAGGAGGATGAGTCTGGCGTGAACTTCCAGAAGTCAGACAATTTCTCCGTAAAATTAGCATTCTGAGCCTGCCTTTCTGTTCTGTCTTCAGATGAATTCTGACGTAACCCTTCTGGGTTTAGATGAAGAAGGATAGCCGTCTTAGTCTGTCCGTAGCAGTAGTTCCTGCCAACCTAGCAGTTCGAAAGCAAGAAGTTGCA
Organism: Gekko japonicus; assembly: GCF_001447785.1. NCBI lineage: Eukaryota > Metazoa > Chordata > Lepidosauria > Squamata > Gekkonidae > Gekko > Gekko japonicus. Next base: position 244,984 of record NW_015174314.1, on the reverse strand, counting down.
AGTAGATAAATAGGTACCACTTCGGTGGGAAGGTAACAGCGTTCTGTGGCCTTGGTGTTTAGCCATGCCGGCCACATGACCACGGAAACATCTTCGGACAGCGCTGGCTCTTCGGCTTTGAAACGGAGATGAGCACCGCAACCCTAGAGTCGGATTCGACTGGCTTTCGAGCAAGGGAACCTTTACCTTTACTAGCAGTAGAAAATAGCAAGAGTCCAGTAACACCTTATAGACTAACAACATTTGTGGCAAGGGAGGAGCTTTCGTGAGTCGCTGCTCTGGGTCTGCTGAGCTCGTTCACTGCCCTTCACTGTTCTTTTTGCTCCTGGCATGTAGAGCCCAGCTCTGGCTGAAGAGTCCATTAATTTTTATAACCTGACATCGTGCACCAATAAGTTGGCCAGCGGGCCTTTATCACAAAGAACATTTATTCGCTCTTGGTATGAAAATATATATACTAGGGAAAACACTGCAGTAAAGGCTGCTGTAACTACACATATACACAAAGCTTCCTTATACTGAATCAGACCCTTGCTCCATCGAGGTCCACAAAGACTGACAGCTGCTCTCCCATAGCCTTTCACATTACCTACTACTTGGTCCTTTTAACTGGAGATGCTGGGGATGAAGAACAAAAGGACATTAAGAAAAGCCATGTCGGATTACGCCAGTGGCTTATCTTGTCCAACACTCTGTGTCACACAGTGGCCAAAATCCAGGTGCCATCAGGAGGTCATAAGAACATAAGACAACCCAGTGTTGGATCAGGCCAATGGCCCATCCAGTCCAACACTCTGTCACACAGTGGCCAAAAATACCAGGTGCCATCAGGAGGTCCATCAGTGGGGCCAGGACACTAGGAGCCCTCCCACTGTTGACACCTCCCCCAAGATGAAGAAGACAGAGCATCACTTGCCCCAGAGTCCCTATCTATACCTTGTGGCTAATAGCCACTGATGGACCTTTGCTCCATGTGCTTATCTAATTCCCTCTTGAAGTCGTCCATGCTTGTAGCTGCCACCATCTCCTGTGGCAGTGAATTCTATGTGTTAATCACTCTTTGGGTGAAGAAGGACTTCCTTTTATCTACTCTAACCTGACTGCTCAAGAATTTCATTGAGTGCCTACGAGTTCTTGTATTGTGAGAAAGGGAGAAAAGTACTTCTTTCTCTGCCTGCTCTATCCCACGCATAACCTTATAAACCTTGATCATGTCACCCCTCAGCTGTTATTTCTCCAAGCTAAAGAGACCCAAGCGCTTTAACCTTTCTTCACAGGGAAAGTGTTCCAACCCTTTGATCATTCTAGTTGCCCTTTTCTGCACTTTTTCTAAATGCTATAATATCCTTTTTGAGGCGTGGTGACCAGAACTGTACACAGTAATCCAAATGAGGTTGCACCATTGGGGCATTATGATACTGGCTGATTTGTTTTCAATTCCCTTCCTAATAATCCCCAGCATAGTGTTGGTCCACCATCAGGGCAAGAGCTCCAGGGGCCCTCCCACTGTTGCCCCCTCCCCCAAGCACTAAGAATATGAAGCATCACTGCCCCAGACAGAGTGTTCCATCTATACCAGGGGTGTCAATCATGCATCTGCTTACTTCTCCCTCTCTCTTGGTTTCTTCTGCGACACAGCTTGCTTTGCCAGGCTCTCTCAATCGCAAAGCAGAGCCAGAGAGCAAAGCCTCTCTTCCTCCATTGGCTGAGGCTCCTCCCTTGGGAAGGAAGAGAGGGGGGGAGCGAAAGAGAGTGCTTGCTTTGCCAGGCTTTCTCAATCGCACAGCAGAGCTACAGAGCAAAGTCTCTCTTCCCTCCACTGGCTGAGGCTCCTACCGCTCCTCGTCTCCGGGGCTTGCTTTGCCCAGTTCCGTCAATCACAGGGGAAGAACAAGAAGAAGAAGAGATTGGATTTATACCCCACCCTTCACTTCGAGTCTCAGAGCGGCTTACAAACTCCCTTCCCCTCCCCGCAACAGACACCCTGTGAGGTAGATGGGGCTCAGAGAGCTCTGACAGAAACTGCCCTTGACAGAACAGCTCTGAAAGAACTATGGCTTGCCCAAGGTCATCCAGCAGCTGCAAGTGGAGGTGTGGGGAATCAAACCCGGTTCTCCCAGATTAGAGTTCACGCTCTTAACCATACTCAAGATTGCTACAGGACAGACATTGTCGCCAGATTTTGATGCAATAATTCAAAGCAAGAGGTGTCAGTTATCAGAGACTGTTAAATAAACAAAATATTGCAAGAGTGCTAGTATTTTAAGCATGTTTTAAGTTTTAAAGAAATCTTTAATAATGTTTGTGTCCTTTATAAAGTTTATATCTCCGCTACCTGGCATTACATTTTATGACCCACATGGCCCGGCCCAACAAGGTTTCATTTATGTCAGATTTGGCCCTCATAACAAATGAGTTTGACACCCCTGATCTATACCTTCTGGCTAACAGCCACTCACGGACCTCTGCTCCATAGGTTTACCCAGTCCCCTCTTGAAGAAGAAGAAGAAGAGATTGGATTTTACCCTGCCCTTCACGACCCAAAGGAGTCTCAGAGCAGCTTACAAACGTCTTTCCCTTCCCCTCCCCACAACAGACACCCTGTGAGGTAGTTGGGGCTGAGAGAGCTCTTTCGAGAACTGCTCCTGAGAGAACAGCTCTGAAAAGACTTGTAACTGACCCAAGGCCACACCAGCAGCTGCAAGTGGAGGAGTGGGGAATCAGCCCTGGTTCTCCCAGATGAGAGTCCGTGCTCCTAACCACTACACCAAACTGGCTCTGGGAGCAGGGGTGAAAGGGAGGAAATCTTCCTGCTTTGACTTACTGATCTTTCAGGCGATGAATATTTTCACCGAATCCACGGGCTCTGAAAATGAACCTCACAGGCACATATGCAGCTAGTTTTAATAATGCATTCAAAGGCCTCTGGTGCTCAGACTTGCCGGCTCGGTAGGCATGGCAACTGACAAGAGCCCTGGATATGTCAGGAGCAAACCAGCTTGTGCTGTATGTCATGTTCCAGGTCCTGCAATTACAAGGCTTGATGGAATGTGAATTATTTTCCTTAAATGCTAAGGCATAAGGAAATACCATGGCTCCAGCACAGACGCACACTTATGAGTTAGATAACACAGCTTCAAAGACTGACAGCAATGCTATGCTGCATTTAAGAGAGTTACTAACTTTTCCACAGCTTTTCACAGGCCATGTTGTACCATAAAGAGAGCAAGTTAATCCACTGAGTGGCATTTGACTAAGGTAATTAACCAATGTTGGTTTGCAAGACAGAAGAAAGGACATCTGAAAACTAATTATGGAAGGACCGTTCCTAGGCGACACAAAGTCTGGCAAAATAAAGTTAGCTTTTCGAATACATGTAGATCGGCTTAGTTTTGAGATACTAGCACATGACAAGCTTTTGGGCAAGGCAGACAGAATTTTGCTGCACAAAACTCAAGCAGCAACTGAAAGTATCGGTAAAGCTTCGTTTTGGATTTACCAGGTTAAGAACATAAGAACATAAGAGAAGCCAATGCTGGATCAGGTCAATGGCTCATCCAGTCCAACACTCTCTGTCACACAGTGGCCAAAAATACTAGGTGCCATCAGGATGTCCACCAGTGGGGCCAGGACACTAGAAGCCCTCCCACTGTTGCCCCCCCCCCCAATTGAGGCAATGGTGGCCTGCAAACCCAGTGACCTTTGGGGGGAAAGGAAGGGAAGAAACCGCTACCGATGGGTTCAGTTTTCTCTGGAAACTTCCTCCTTTGAGACTGTAGACTTTTTCGGTATTACTGTTTTCATGAGAAAATCCCTGCAGCCTTTTAGTCCGATGCCATGCCCATTTTATACTTGGTAGCTGAGTCACAGCAGGCTTACTCCCAGGTAAGCATGCATAGGTAGGCTTGCCCGACATTCAGGTGGGCGATGGAGATCTCCTGGAATTCCAACTGATCTCCAGGCCACAAAGATCAGCTGCCCTGGAGAAAATGGCTGCTTTGGAAATGGACTCTATGGAATTATACCCCACTGATGTCCTTCCTCTCACCCAACCCCACCATCCGGGGTCGCCAGTCCCCCTCGTGGAGGCGGGAGAGTCCCTCACCACCAGGCCCCACCCCTGCCGCCAATCAACTGGCCCGGGGGGAGCGGGATTTACCAGGACAGGGAGGAGGCCGAGGCTACAAGGCCACAAAGTGGCAATGTCACCTCCAGCATGCACTGGAAGAGATTTATTTTATTTATTTATTTATTTACATTGGATTTATATACCGCCCATGACCCCTAATGGGTCTCAGAGCGGTTTACACTGTACTACTAGTATAGTAGTTAGTTAGCCTACCTAGGGCCACACATTTCACAGAGGGGGCGGGCTGCCTACCGACACCCTTTTTGGTGGCGCGTTCTATCTTCTCCCGGCGGGCTACGGGTATTATTCTGGCGTCTTCAGGGTAACCGGCGACCACCTCCGGCAGGCTCGATGTTTCCTCCTCTGCGTGTGACTGCTTCCGGCTGCAGCTTCCGGCTTACGTCCTTCAGGCTCCTGCCGTGCTACGCCGTCTTGCGCCCACATCGCCGTGGCTCCACCTCCATCAGATCTGGTCGCCGTCTTCCTTAGATCGCCAGGAGCTCCGCCGCCATTGTTGTTGCTGCCGCCGCCGTCTCCGCCGCCACCGCCAACACTCCTGGCATGGAACCAGGAGGTGGGTGCCCCCTGCCACCTAGGGCAGGTACCCATTTATCTACTTGCACTTACTTTCGAACCGCTGGGTTGGTGGGAGCTGGGACAAAGGGCCGGAAGCTCACTCTGGCCGCGGTGGAGTCTCGAACAGTCATTGAGGCTGTTCGCTATAGTTGTTACTTTGCAGGCGCTGTACTGCCTGCGCCACTGCTCCCACCGCGCCATGAAGAGATGTCGTCATGCTGATGGTGTTGTGGCGATGCTCTGGTATTTGGGCAAAAATTCTATAGTAGAAGCCCATTCTATAGGAGACGAACGGAGGTGGTTTGCCATTGCCTGCTTTTGGAACAAACCCTGGACTTCCTTGGTGGTCTCCCATCCAAGTACTAACCAGCATCAACCCTGCTTAACTTCTGAGATCTGATGAGATCAGGCCAGCCTGGGCCATCCAGGTCAGGCGGTCTTGGGATTACTCCATCTAAACACAAAAGCTCCATTCATTTCCACTGTGCTCTCCTTGGAAGAAGAAAAAAAAAAGTGGCCAAGGAATTCCTTGGCCAAGGAGACAATGGCTTGGATCCAGACCAGTGTTTCAGAGACAGGATTTAGTGGGGGTGGGGTGGGGGTTCCCCCCACAGGAGTTGGGAAATTATGCTCTGCAAGTAGAGACCCTTGCTCCTGAGGGAAAATTAGATCCAATACATTCATTCTGTATCACTACCACATTCCTTCAGAAGGCATTACTCAGAGATAACCACGTAGGTGAGGCGTTAACATATATCTCCAAAACCCATCATGGCAGAATGATTTTTAATTTGCCAGATTGTTTGAAGAAAGTGTCAGATGAATGCTTGTGCTTGAGGCTGTTTGTATGTAGGATAAGCAGCTCTCAGAAACAATACCTACTTCATAGGGTTAGGGCTCCGGTCACACAGGCAGGAAAATGCAGGGGGGAAGCGTAGCTGTTAGCCCCGGGGCAGAATAACGCGCGGTTGCGTGAGCAGACGTCTCCTGGAGGTCCCGTAAAGGTCCCGTGTATAGGGGGGAGGTGCTGATCACACGACCATGCGGCAAAGAAGTGGCTGAAACGGACTACATGTCCCAGAAGGGCACTCGGTGGGAGGAGAAGGGAGAAAGGGACGTGGCCAAGGGGTGGGGAAGAGGGAGCTTGGGTCCTGACAATGAAACCGAAAGGGCCGCCGGGGGGGGGGGGGGGTCGCCGCTCTGGGCGACTCTGAGCTGCCTTCTGTGCGGCTCCTGGAGACGGTTGGACAAGGAGTCGCCTCTTTGCCTTCCTCCAGACCAAACGGTTTTTTCCCCTGTACATTGAAGTATGCGCATGCTCCGTTGGGTGCTTGTGCGCATCCATGGAGACTTGGGTGGAAAAAAGCTTTTTGCAAGGAGACATGGGCGGGCGCCGGATACAACCGGAAACGCGATCAGACGCCCGCCCTAGCCCCGCGGTTTCCGGAAACTAGTACCTCCGAGGTACTAGTTTTTTGCTGCG
>NW_015174314.1:228239-238376 GCF_001447785.1 Gekko japonicus | reverse complement strand
TTGTAAGGAGCTGTGTAGATCCGTTCAATCTGACTCCAGTGCTGTTGCTTGTCCTCATATTGGACCCGAATTACCTGGGAAAGAATTGCCGCTTCATAATATGCATGTAGTAAAGGGCAGTCCAATCCCCCTAGCTTAGCTGGTCTGTGTACAAGCGAACTGTTTATTCTAGACTTTTTCCCCCCCCATAAGAAGCTCATCAAAGATATCTGCCAGGACTGTAACTCCTTTTTTGTAATGAAGATCGGCAGTGCCCGAAACAGAAAGAGAAATTTTGGAACCAGGAAACTTTTTATAAGATGAATTCTGTCTGGTAGGGAAAAGTTAAGGGGAATCCAGTTATTTATATCGTCCTTGATTCTTAGATACAAAGCATTGTAGTTGACTTTGTTAAGATCCTTCAAATTAAGTGGTATCATTACCCCTAAATGTCTCCAAGTATCCTGAACCCAGTTGAAGGGGCATAGGTCTTGAAGAACTCTTGTCATTTTTCGGCTGATGTTGATAGGGTATGCCTCCGATTTGTTATAATTAATTTGAAGACCTGAGACTTTGCTGAAATCTTGTAAGGCGCGAAGGATGGAGGGAATCGACTGTAATGGGTCAGAGACATAAAGAGTGAGGTCATCTGCGTACAGGTTCGTTTTGTGCTCACATCCATCGATGGGTATTCCTCGAAAGCTCTCTGTGTCACGTAACTTCCCCGCCAGCGGCTCTATAGCAAGAGCAAAAATCAGCGGTGACAACGGGCATCCTTGTCTCGTCCCCCTTGTGAGATTGAAGGCTGAGGAACTACATCCGTTGACCCTTACTTCTCATGAAATGCAGGGTTCTTGAGTTCCTAAGGCCTTTATTCGGACTGCTTCTATGGAAAATGCGACTGCATATTTTTGGACCGTCTGGCTGTCCGCATACTCATCAGGTAACTAGAAAGGGGTACCAGTGTGCTATGTATACTGTGTTGAGAAATCCTGGTTTTAAACCGAAGCTCAGCCTGAGGCATGCTCATCTCAGTCTAGCACAGTCAGACAGTTTGGGTGGCATGTCTTTCACTCTGTCTCTTTCTGTGCCTCAGTTCCTCATTTGTAAAATGGGAACAGTAACTATCATCCAGAAGAGAAGCATTACCTAATACTGTACGCAAATAATAGACTGGCATCCACGAACTTCTGTTTGGGATGATTAACCGGTTGATCAGCCCAAACACAAATCTGGGAACAGAAGGCATGATTCACTCCCCAAGGGAAGCACTTTGATGTCGCGCCGATTGCAACCGGAGAGCGCTCAACTCGGATTGTCCCCTTTTCAAAATGTGGGGGTGGTCTTTTTTTTTTAATATAAAGAGCGCCAGGTTTCTTGAATTAACAGTCTGCCTTTCCCTAGGAATATTTTTACATCCTTTTGTAGCAAGGGGGAAGAAAGAGAGACCTCCCTGCATTTATCCCTAATGCGCGCAATATAAACAACGTTTGTACAATTGTTTTTTTTTTTAATATAAAGAGCGCCAGGTTTCTTGAATTAACAGTCTGCCTTTCCCTAGGAATATTTTTACATCCTTTTGTAGCAAGGGGGAAGAAAGAGAGACCTCCCTGCATTTATCCCTAATGCGCGCAATATAAACAACGTTTGTACAATTGTCGGCTTTACTCGGCTTCGTGCAAAACGGCGGACAGACTGATACCGCTGCTAAGCGGCTCTGCTCCGACGTCCTGCGCCTAACAAGCCGCATCCAGAGGCAGGGAAGAGAGCTGACAGGGTGAGTTAAGATAGCGAGGTCTTGTGACCGACCCCTGTATGCTGCTGGCACCAGCGAGGCTAGACCAAGGCTCCGGCCTCCCCAGCCTTGGCATGGCTGCTTCCTGACTGACTGGACATATTTGCAAGCCGGCCAATTCCGTCCCCTGTTTTCTCTCTCCCTGGCTCAGCCGGTCCCTTTTACCCCCTGTAATCACAGCGGCTGAAAACGGGTTGTTTGTCCAGTCACTTTTAACACATAATTTCAAGGCTCCGTAAACTTTAAAGACGCCCATATCCTATAATATTTAGTGGCATCTTTGTTATTAGGATGACGTTTGACCCAATTGCGTTTCTTTAAAACTGGCTGCCTCATAAATTTTAAAAAAAGTTGGTCTCTTCTGAGAACATTTTACCAACATCCTTCAGAAACAAATATATTTCTATTAGCAGTCATCAGTGTGCTCCGTGGTGCTATAAAGTCTCTTCTGAGAACATTTTACTAAAATCCTTGAGAAGAAGAAAAAAACAGCAGTCATTAGTGTGCTCTGTGGTGCTAAGTCTAATCGCGACTCCGGAGCACTAGGTTTGATTCTCCACTCCTCATCCACAGGAAACCTGCGTGGGTGCCCTTGAGAGAACAGCTCTGAGAGAACTTGTGACTGACCCAAGGTCGCACCAGCAGCTGCATGTGGAGGAGTGGGGAATCAAACCTGGTTCTCCCAGAGATCAGAGTCCGCGCTCCTAACCACTACACCAAACTGGCTCTCTGAACATTGTTCCCCAGCAGGGCACTCATCTCATGGTCCAGGGCAAGGGAACCACGATGCCTAGCAGAGATTATCTGCACCCAGGTCCCAGATCTGCAGGAGGCCTCAGTAGGTCTCCTTTATGGCCTGTCAGTTCATGCCTCAGCTCTGGGTCTCCAGGTGCGGGAACAGATCTACCACATGATCAATAGAAGAAAAGCTTGAGGGCAGATTAGGTTTACTGAGGAAAGCTACAGAGCCACAATGACCACTTGTGCGTGCATGCAAAGTGCTGCCAAGCTGCGGCCGACTTATGGCAACCCGGCAGGGTTTTCGGGGCAAGAGACTTACAGAGACTTTCGAGACAAGAGACTTACAAAGAGACTTGCCAGCGCCTGCCTCTGCACAGTGACCCTGCACTTGCTTGGTGGTCTCCCGTCCAAATACTAACCACGGCCGCCTCCGCTTAGCTTCCGAGATCTGAAAATATCGGGCTAGCCTGGGACGTCTAAGGTCACTGCAGCCCCCACTTAAGAGATATAATGAACTGTGCTAAATTCTGGGTAGCCACGCTGGACATTCTAGCAGATTGCGAAGCTTGTTCTTCTGACCTAACAATACCAAAACTGATTTAAAATAATGGATATGAGACTGGGAAAAGAGAGGGAGACAGGTGGTGAAGTGCAGCCTAAGATGGGGGGGGGAATGGACACCCCACTTTGGGAGGAGTTATGTCTGTCTGTCGTTTAGCACGGTACACACGCTACTGAGAAGAACTGCAAATTGCAATCCAGAAAGTGCTCTTTTCTGCAGTTCGCCCCCTAATGAGAATGAAGTGACAGCAAAAACATCAGCACTGTTTTTACGTGTCTGAGCACTAATTGCCAATTTCACTTTGAAAGCTTCCATCTGCAATGGTTGGCAAATGCTCGTTCGAAAGCCTACTTAAATTTCAACTAAGTTTCAGACCCACTAATTTATAGTTCGAGATGTACTCACAGCGGCAGAGCTTTCCAAAGATCACACATTCCATAAACACAGCTCTTTAGTGGGTTTTTTTCCTTTCAGTTGTGCAAAAGTTTCTGGCAAATCAAGGGGGTTGCTGAAAACATGCCAAATGATTATGCGAACTATCAGAAGTTAAAATGTAATGCTAAAAACGGGTGTGGGCGAGGAAGGGCGAAGAATGGAACCAGATGGGAGGAACAGGACTATGGAAACAAAACTTCACGTCAAACATTCATACAGAAAACCTGGGACGTAGTACCACTTTCTCGGTAATCGTTAAACCACATTTTTGTGTTTTGGTGTTTTTTTTTTAATCAGGTTTTCTACAGAATGCAGCTCAAGAAATTCCGTCACTGGCTACCACGAGAGGTCCAAGAGAGATTGGCAGCTACACAGGAACAACCATAATTCCAATGCCAATAGCAGTATATAGTTTGGAATCTGAAACACGAAGCAAAGTAAAGTGATTCCTCGAAGGACTCCTGAAGCCACACAGAAGAGCAGCCTGGGCAGTGGGTAGCCAGGTGCGGGCAAAGAGACAAAGAGTGGAGAACAGCTTTGCTAGGAACCTGATTAGAAGAGGACAGGCAAGGAAAAGAATATACAAAATAAGGCCTCTTGTCAACTCAGTCAAGAAAGCATTGCCTTCTCCTTTCCCCCATACAGAAGTCACTGAATTTCCTGCCCAGCAAGTCTGGGCCCCTCTGCGCTAAAGCACATCTGAACAACTGCAGGTCAAAGCATCTGGAACTCAAGGCATCTGGAACAGCTATCTTTGACTTCCCCTACAGTGGGGGTCCCCAAACTTTTTGGAGCCAGTTTGGTGTAGTGGTTGAGTGCGCGGACTCTAATCTGGGAGAACCGGATTTGATTCCCCACTCCTCCACTTGCAGCTGCTGGTGTGACCTTGGGTCAGTCACAAGTTCTTTCAGAGGTGTCCTTGAAAAGAGCAGTTTCTGTCAAGAGCTCTCTCAGCCCCGCCTACCTCACAGGGTGTCTGTTGTGGGGAGGGGAAGGGAAAGGAGTTTCTAAGCTGCTCTGAGACTCCTTCGGGTGGTGAAGGGCAGGGTATAAATCCAATCTCCTCTCTCTTCTTTTTGAGCCTACAGGCACCATTGGAATTCTGGCACAGCATGGGGGTGCAGCCACAAAATGGCTGCCATAGAGGGTGGAGCCAGCCACGAAACAGCTGCTGCAGCTTGCCTCCAGTCACACAGCGGTAGCTGTGGTGGTAGCTGCTGCCGAAGCAAAGTGTTTTTTAAAAAACCTGCATAGTCACTCTAATCTCCAATGGCCAATTAGAAGAGAGCCAGTTTGGTGTAGTGATTAAGTGCACGGACTCTAATCTGGGAGAACTGCATTTGATTCCCCACTCCTCCTCTTGCAGCTGCTGGATGACCGTGGGCAAGCCAAAATTCTGACAAGAGCTGTCCTTGAAAGAGCAGTTCTTGAAAGAGCTCTCTCAGTCCCACCTTCCCCACAGGGTGTCTGTTGTGGAGAGGGAAAGGGAAAGGAGTTTGTAAGCCACTCTGAGACTCCGAGTGAAGAGCAGGGTATAAATCTAATTTCTTCTTCTTCTTCTTCTTCTTCTTCTTCTTCTTGCTGGGCAAAACCCCCCATTTGGCCCTGCCTACTCTGGCTCAAGTGGTTAAGACGCTGAACTGCAGACGAGAAGGTCGGTACTTCAGCAGTTCGAGACCCGAGTGCCTCATGACAGAGTGATTTCCTGTCTCTAGCCCCAGCTCCTGCCAACTTAGAAGTTCGAAAGCAAGAAATTGCAAGCAGATAAATAGGTACCACTTCGATGGGAAGGTAACAGCGTTCCATGTGCCTCAGTGTCTAGCCATGCCGGCCACATGACCACGGAAATGTCTTTGGACAGCGCTGGCTCTTCGGCTTGGAAACGGAGATGAGCACCGCATCCCTAGAGTCGGTTTCGACTGGCTTTCGAGCAAGGGAAACCTTTACCTTACTTTCTAAAAAGTCAAGAAAGGTGTCAGCAGCACCATGTTGGAGATCCCTGTCCTACATCATGTGTCATGGCTCCTTTGCTGGAGTTATATGGGTCGGTGAGCACCCTGTGGACAACATCTCCCATCCATCGTGGTCTAAATCCCACTGGGTTTTTTTAGGGAGAAAGGGATGTGGGGGGGGGGGAGGATCCTGGGTGTATTGACCCATCTTCTAGACCACTGAAATTTATTTCCACATTATTACGCTTAACTTCAGGATGCTCTGCTATGCAAAACTGTTGGGTGATAGTGAGATATTGAAAAAATTGTATTTAACAGAGATAAGATACTCCAGCAGAGCCAGAGTAAAATAATTCAGACTGAGAGTCCATGTGTGATTAAAATACAAAGTTTTTACTAAATTCTAGCATGGGAAGGGTAACTGGGATGAAAATAACAACAGAGCATAATCGGCTACATCCTTACTCTACAAAGACAAAACTAGAAGAGGGAGAGTATGGCTACTCTTCTTGTTCTTCAGAACACGAAAACAAAGACGGGAAGAGAAGCCATAAAATGGTAATACACCTTGACACTTTAGTCCCAATCAAATTCCTAGATCAGGGAGAAAATTCCAGGGCATCCTACATCTAAAGAACATTGGCTACATGAGAAACATGTGACTTCCTGTGAATAACATAAACAAACATCTAACCCCAGATACACTGAGTGTTTTCAACTTGTAATACCCAACAAAAACCCTTTATGATTTCCTCCGTAGTGTACTTTTGAAGATTCATCTAAAATAATTCCTGGTTCAACAGTTAAAACAGAGAATCACAAGGACAAAACAGAGACTTAAAAGCACAAGTGGGTAAGCAAGGTAGCACACAATGGACGAACGCAGCACAGAAGGGAAGCAAGCAGGACATGCGCACGTCCACAGCTGTGCTAGAATTCTGTAGCACTGTCTCCAAGATACCTCACAGTTTTTTTTAAAAGTTCTTCGCCCATATGTTTATAAAAAGAAGCAGAGGCAGGCTATCAAGCCACTTCGCTGAACGTCCTCCATGCCCCTGTAGGAGTCACCAGAGGTCACTGTGACTTCCAGGCACAGGCACACACACACATACATGCACACACACACATACATGCACACACACACAAAATGCAAGAATACCAAAATAAAAGAACGCCTGGGAGAAAAAAGAGGTTTCTTTCTACCATCACTAGACAACATGTTACAATCAGCTGGACCGTGATTACTCTAGTTGTTCTTGAAGATGCTTTTATCCTGTCTAGGAGTGGTGAAACTACTGGTTGAGAAACTGGAACATTTCCTGGAAATCCAACCGACTCAGAAGTTGGATGCTTCAGGACTGTTAGGAAACTGTGCTTTTTAACCCAAGCTTAACACTGGTTGAGTCAACATGGGATGCCAATTTGTTTCCTACAAATTCACATAAGTAATTTGGATGTGTAACATGAGCTCTAGAGTAGAATGTAAACTGTTGCCAGAAACATGAAAAGGAGCGCATTGTCGTTTCTCTGCTATTCAACACTTTGCATAAAGACGACCAAGGTTTGTTTGAACTGCTCAAGGGTCTCTTTATCACGTGTGCCAGCCTATGGACTTCCATAAGGAGGGACCCTGAGGCTAAGACAGCCTGAAAGATTCTATTCCGGGAGAAATATCTTCCTTTTCCAAAATATGCTTCTGAAAAAGAGTAAGACTTCTTTTAAACTATATAAAGATGCTAGGCATTTATGTAGCACTTTTGAGCAAGCAAAGCACTACGAAGTAATCATTTATCATTATTTCTAAGGGTTCTACAATTTAAAAAATATGAGAGAGAGAGAGAGAGAGAGAGAGAGAGAATGAGAGAGAGAGAGGCCACATTCAATGTTTGCCAAAGACACTATTAAGTGTTAAGTCTTGCCTCACCGCGAAGAGTCACCTGCTTAAAGGTGACGATGAAAAAAATCACTAGATTCCTTTATTCGTGGAGCAACATATAGGACTCGTAATGAGACAAGAAGCAGAACAAGTTTTCTCCCCATTTTATACATTCTGACTTAGGATATCCATATCACACCTTTCCTCCAAAGGGATACCCCCCATTTTGTTCTCACAAGAGCCCTGCGGTATATGCCAAGTTGTGTGCAAGGGACAGAGCGAGACACCAGCTCCAAGGTCACCCACTGAGCTCCGTGACCAAGCAAGGACCTGAAACTAGGTATGTCCCTGGTCCACGTCTAACACTTTACCGCTAAACAGTTCTGCTGGCTTTCCGTAGGGACGGAGCCAAGATCTGCAAGCAAAGAGCTGATGATGAAGAAACTCTGGAAACCCCCCCACCAATGAGCAATACTACATGTGTTGTCAAAGGCTTGCACGGCCGGAGTTCATTAGCTGTTGTAGATTTAGCACTACAGATAAGATTAGAATTTCAACAGCCAATCCACATGCAAAAGAACCTCCTCAGGAAACAGCCAATCCATATACAAAAGAACCTCCTCAGGAAAGCTCCTCCATTAGCATGTTTCACAGCCTGGGGAACTCCTACATGATAATGACTCAGCCCGACCCCACCTTCCTGAGTAGATATAAATTACCTGCCTACCATTTTTCTTCTCACCTTGACACAGAGAGTACTCCATTTGTCTGTGCTATACCTCTGCGGATGCCACTCACAGCTACTGGCAAAACGTCAGGTCCTACAATGCCAAAACCGCGGCCAGACAACCCGGAAAATCTACAACAGCTAATACTAGATGTGCTACGATTTATATGGTTGCAAACAAACACCCAGGTACAGCACAGAATCCAAAAGCAACCCCTGAAGGTTTACAGTCTACATTCAACAGAGAAGATTAAAGACAGCTGGGGAGGTGAGGTGGTCATGGTGGCGATGTATGTAGCTCTACGCAAGAATGGCTGGATCCAAGAATCCCTTCTCGAGATGAAGGAAGCTGGCCACTAAGCATAAACAAACCATATCTATTTCTGGCGTATTTCTGAATACGGCTTTCTGTGCAAACACCCTCCCCCCCAAAAAATCTGAAAAACAGGGATAAAACAATAAGAATGGTTTATAAAAGTATTATGAAAAACATACACCCTTCATTTTTAGCAATAGAGATAAGAATTCATTTGGTTCCCTGGAAAGTAACCCAGACTGATTCTGAGAAAAGGTTTGGCCAAGGAGAGAGCACATCCGCACCCTTTCATAGTCCCACTGACATGCTGAAATACAGATCGCCGCTGTACCTCTACGACTTGCACGGCCTGTTGTTTGCTCGCTGCCAGGGATTCTGAGGAAGGTACCAAAGATGATAATGTTAAAGGGCAAGCTGGGGAGGCTCTTACTCAACCTTCCCAGACGTTCTCAGCCACGAGGGACGGCCAACAAGGGAAAGATATCCAATGACTTTTCCAAGAAATGTATCAGTTTTCCCCGAGGCCTCTTTTTGCAGCATCAGGAAAGGTTATGCTGCCATTTTGTTCGGGTTCGCAAGTTTAAGCTCCCAGTGCTCCAACACCCAGGGAGTTTTCGCCTCCTCCCTCCAATGATCTAGACAGGAATGTAGCTAGCCGATACAATGAAATCCAGCACCAACAGCTACAAGACGATTTGTATTGTTATGGGATCGTGCGGGGATTCTTCACTTAACATTCTTACTGAATCTAAGGTGCCATGTTTTACGGAGGCTGAAGCTCAAGTTTCAAAGCCGACAAGGAAAGAAAAAACACAGAAGGCAAACAAAGTCCCTGCTTCAGTGTGTTGGGTCTAGATCAGGGGTCCCCGACCTTTTTTGAGCCTGTGGACACCTATGAATTCTGACACAGTGTGGGCTGCCGCAGGAGGCGGACTCAGCCAAAAAAAGACTTGCCACGGGAGGCGTGGCCAGTCACAAAAGGGCTACTGCAGTTTACCTTCAGTCATACAGTGAACACCTGTCTGTACATGCATCCTTCTGTACATGTAGTTTGGGTGTAGTGGTTAAGTGCGCAGACTCTAATCTGGGAGAGCCGGGTTTGATTCCCCACTCCTCCACTTGCAGCTGCTGGATGACCTTGGGCAAGCCATAGTTCTGTCAGAGCTCTCTCAGCCCCACCCACCTCACAGGATGTCTGCTGTGGGGAGGGGAAGGGAAAGGAGTTTGTAAGCCGCTCTGAGACTCCTTTGGGTAGTGAGGGGTGGGGTATAAATCCAATCTCTTCTTCCTCTTCTTCTTTTACCTCACAGGGTATCTGCTGTGGGGAGGGGAAGGGAAAGGAGTTTGTAAGCCACTCTGAGACTTTGGGTAGTGAAGGGCATGGTATAAATCCAATCTCTTCTCTCTTCTTCTTCTACTGTGGTAGCAGCTGTTGCCAAAACAACCAAATCTGCACAGCGAATCAAATTTCCAATGGCCAATCAGAAGAATTGCTGGGCAAAAGCCACATTTGGCCCTGCCCACTTTCTAAAAACATTTGGTGGGCACTAGGAAAGGTGCTGGCAGGCTCTGCGGTGCCCATAGGCACCGTGACGGGGGCCTCTGGTATAGATCAAGCTTCCTGGAACTGCAGCTCAAGAAGAATAAGAGGGGACCTGCGAAGACACGTGGGAAGAAGAAGAGGAAGAAGAAGAGATTGGATTTATACCCCACCCTTCACTACCCAAGGGAGTCTCAGAGCGGCTTACAAACTC
>NW_015174314.1:218022-228066 GCF_001447785.1 Gekko japonicus | reverse complement strand
ACCACAGACACCCTGTGAGGTAGAAGAAGAAGAAGAAGAAGAGACTGGATTTATGCCCCGCCCTTCACTACCCAAGGGAGTCTCAGAGCGGCTTACAAACTCCTTCCCCTTCCCCCTCCCCACAACAGACACCCTGTGAGGTAAAAGAAGAAGAAGAAGAGACTGGATTTATGCCCCGCCCTTCACTACCCAAGGGAGTCTCAGAGCGGCTTACAAACTCTTTTCCCTTCCCCTCCCCACAACAGACACCCTGTGAGGTAGGTGGGGCTGGGAGAGCTCTGACAGAAACTGCTCTTTTTTCAAGAACAGCTCTGACAGAACTGTGGCTTGCCCAAGGTCATCCAGCCAGGTGCAAATGGAAGCGTGGGGAATCAAACCCGGTTCTCCCAGATTAGAGTCCGCGTACTTAACCACTACACCAAACTGGCTCTCCCATTCACCCTGCCAGCTCCACTCCCCCTACCCACGCCCCATTCCCTTTCCCTTGGTGCACCTCTTTCATTCTTGATAGCACGGTGAGACAGGAAGGAGAAGCGTACAGGTGGGGAAGAGAAGCTGGGGGAACGTGAACTTCCCCTCCCTGCCTGCCTGCCTGCCTTTGTGTGGCATTTTCAACATGTAACGATTCACAAACGACACCAGGATCTAGGGACACTTAACAGTTAATTTTATCTCACAACAGAGTGGCCATTAAGGTGGTGGTGGTGGGGGGGGAGAGAAGTAGTTCAAAACAATGAATCTGTCCTCTCACTCAACATTAGAATTAGATAATCGATTGAAGAAATCTCACTGTAAGAAAACTTACAGTGTGGGAATTACAGCACTACTCATGTAAGAGGTACCCCTTGCAAGCCGCCTGTCGAGTTATCTAGAAGATCGGAGGAGGAGGGGAGCATCTCCGTGAACCACTAAACATGGATGTTTGCTGTGGCCTTTGGGGGGGGGGGAGATACATGTACAGAATTATCACAGGTGTGTAAAAGGAGACTACAAGTTGCTGTGAGCAAAAAACCCCCCGCCAAACCTTGGTCTAGTATCAAGACAGCAGCTTCTCCACAGCCAAAGTAAGCAAGCATCACGAAAAGTGCAGACCTATCAAACTAAGCTCACAGCTTCGGCCCCCAGCATGGGGCACTCTGTGGCCAGCATATCGGACAGACTGGAAAAACCTCTCTGTATGGGAAATGCCTTAAAACTTATGAGCAAGACTGTGGCTCATTGTCACTGGAAACATGTAATAACCTGGATGATCGTTTCTAAATCCACTGTGTAGACAAATCTTAAGGATGGGGAAATAGTTTGGTTTTCTATACCGGGGGGGTGGGGGGGTTCCTGTGGCTCAGTGGTAGAGCATCTGCTTGACATGCAGAAGGTCCCAGGTTCAGTTTCCCAGCATCTCCAGTTAAAAGGATGAGACAATATGTGATGAAGAAGAAGAGAAGATAAGAGAAGAAATTGGATTTACACCCCGCCCTTCACTACCCGGAGGAGTCTCAGAGCGGCTTACAAACTCCTTTCCCTTCCCCTCCCCACAACAGACACCCTGTGAGGTAGGTGGGACTGGGAGAGCACTGACAGAAACAGCTCTTTTTCAAGAACAGCTCTGACAGAACTATGGCTTGCCCAAGGTCACCCAGCAGCTGCAAGTGGAGGAATGAGGAATCAAACCCGGATCTCCCAGATTAGAGTCCGCACACTTAACCACTGCACCAAACTGGCTCTCGTTTGTGAAAGACCTTTGCCTGAGACCCTGGACAGTCACTGCCTGAGGAGAAAATACTGACTTTGCTGCACCAAGGGTCTGATTCAATATAAGGCAGTTTCATGTGTTCATATGGAGTTGAACTTTTAAAAAAAAAAATCATATTTTTAACCTTTGGGCCTGACTTTGAAGTGAAGTCCATGTGCCCCCATGCACACACTCCCAGGCAGCAAGCTGGGTAAGAGAGGTAAACAGAGAGGAAAATCAGGGAAGTGATCTCTTTTTGCATGGAAGTTCTTAAGATGTAAGGTTTCCAACCTCCAGGCGGGGCCCGGAGACCTCCAGGAATCATAACTGATCTCCAGACTGTAAAGATCAGATCCCCTGGAAGAAGTGGCTGCTTTGGAGGGTGGACTCTATGGGCATTACCTTGCTGAGGTCCCTCACCTCCCCAAACCTCACCCTCCAAAGGCTCCACGCCTCAAAACTCTAGAAATTTCTCAAACCAGAGTAGGCAACCCTATGAAGACAGGAAGACGTTCCAGTCCAGGTCTTCCGTGGCACACAGAGCAAAATGAACTGTTCTGCATTTCTGCCCTTTTCTCTCCCCTGCTGCATATCCTAGAAGCAGGAAAGGTGGCAATCTCAAACCGTAAAATGGTTTCTGGAAAACTGTGAAATCTCTCATTAGAACATAAGAAGAGCACTGCTGGATCAGAGCAGTGGTCCACCTAGTCCAGCATCCTGTCTCACACAGGGGCCAACCAGTTCCTCTGGAGGGCCAACAACAGGGCATGGAGGCTGAGGCCTCCATAAGAACATCAGAAGAGCCCTGCTGGATCAGACCAGTGGCCCACCTGGTCCAGCATCCTGTATCACACAGTGGCCAGCCACTTCCTCTGGAGGGCCAACAACAGGGCACAGAGGCTGAGCCTCCATAAGAACATCAGAAGAGCCCTGCTGGGTCAGACCAGTGGCCCATATAGCCCAGCATTCTCTATCACACAGTGGCCAACCAGTTCCTCTGGAGGGCCAACAACAGGGCACAGAGGCTGAGGCCTTCCCCTGATGCTGCCTACTGTCACTGGGATTCAGCGAATGTGGAGGTTCCACTCAGTCACCATGACTAGTAGCCATTGATAGACTTATCCCCCACGAATGTCTCCCTAACTATCCATTCACCTGTGTTTTCTTCCATTAACAGTGTCCCTTGCCCCCGGATCACTCGCCTCGGAAAAGCCACTGAATGAGCCAACAAGTTGACCTGCCATTTAGCTACTCTGCCTTATCCCAAACGTAGCCCTATGATGTGCCAATCCTACTCATCAATCACCAGCGATCTAGGGAGGAGGTAATTAAATTTAATCTGTGACAGTTAAGTAGTTAGTTTTACCTACACTCTGTTATTTTGCTAAGCAGAGCAACGGCTGTTTTTTAGTCTCGTTATAATTTGGCTGGGCAAACTTTCACAGGAAAAAAAGGAAAAATGTTTTTGATGGCTTATTCGAAAGGAAACACAGCCATTTATCAGAGGGTTATTTTTTAAAAAAAATCTCATACTTGTGTTGGAAACTCTAGCTTGGCAGAACACATTTCATTAGAGCTAGTTCCTTCAGAACGTTCGGTGAAAAAATAATGATGTTTGTTATAATCCTGTTAGCAGCTTGGCCTACATTAAAAGAAACAAATGTCATAGTCAGAGACTTTCCTGCATCCTTAACCCCGGCATTTATGGCTTAAAAAAATTTAAAAGGGGAAGTCAAAGAAAACTTCCCTTAAACTTTTGATCCAAAAGGGCAAATTAAAACAAAATAGCCTTTCTTGCTTTTGTTGTTGCACACTTTCTACCAGAACAGTCTTAATGTTGCCTGTTGTCACCATGTCAGTCCAGGAGGGTTCCAATCAATGCTCCAGAAGGGTTCCAATCAATGCTCCCTCTAAGCTATGGAGCCTTGTGAGCAAAAATTCTACTTTGTGAGCTGCTGGCATTAAAGTTGTGAATGAGTGATTTGGCTACTGCATAAATTAGTTTGCTCTGGAGCCATCCTTCCTGAGCTAAGACAAAAATGTGTGAGCCAGAGGCTAAAAAACAGTGAGCTAGCTCACACTAACTCAGCTTAGAGGGAACACTGGTTCCAATGATACAGTATTCATGTGGAAGTGACCAAGAAGTTCTTCCTCAGAGCAGCATTCCATGGGACACATGGTACCTTTCCAAGCATCTTTGGGGGCAGAAAATCAGTATCCGTAGTGAGATAAGGTTCTACTAAAGTGCTTTTGTTGTTGTTCAGTCGCACAGTCGAGTCCGACTCTTCGTGACCCCATGGCCCACATCACGCCAAGCCCTCCTGTCTTCCGTCGTGCTCCGGAGTTTGCTTAATTTCATGTTCGTTGCATCGATAACACTGTCTGACCATCTAATCCTTTGTCGTCCCCTTCTTCTTTGACCTTCAATCTTTCTCAGCATCAGGGTCTTCTCCAGTGAGTGCTCCCTTCTCATTTGGGGGCCAAAGGATTTGAGCTTCAGCTTCAGTATCTGGCCTTCCAAGGAACAGACATGATTCATTTCTTTCAGGATTGACTGATCTGATTTCCTTGCAATCCAAGGGACTCTTCAAGAGTCTTCTCCAGCACCATAATTCAAAAGAATCTATTCTTCCTTATGGTCCAACTCTCACAGCCATACATTACTACTGGGAATACCATTGCTTTGACCATACGGACTTTTGTTGGCAGGGTGATGTCTCTACTTTTTATTATGTTGTCTAGATTTGCCATCACTTTCCTCCCAAGGAGCAGGCGTTTTTCATGGCTGCAGTCACCGTCTGCAGTGATCACTAAAGTGCTACTGGACTCCAATCTAAGTGTTGTACTGCAGTAGAAAAGAGCAAGAGTCCAGTAGCACCTTCAAGACTAACAAAATTTGTGGCGGGGTGGGAGCTTTCGTGAGTCACAGCTCACTTCCTCAGATACATTTTGTATCTGAAGAAGTGAGCAATTATTCACAAAAGCTCATCCCCAACCACAAATTTTATTAGTTTTGAAGGTGCTTCTGGATTCTTGCTCTTTTCTACTGCTACAGACAGACTAATACGGCTAGCCATCTTGTTTTGTGGCAGACCAACACGGCTACCCTCTGAAATGAGACATGGCTATGGACCATGTGTTTTCTATATCAACAACCATCAACCCTTCCAAACCCAGGATCCACTGAGCTGCAAACACGGGACACAGAATCACATGCTAGTGAAAAAAGAATTATGGCCTCACCAGTGCTCCCTCTAAGCTGAGTTAGTGTGAGCTAGCTCATAGTTTTTTAGCCTCCGGCTCACACATTTTTGTCTTAGCTCAGGAAGGATGGCTCCAGAGCAAACTAATTTATACAGTAGCCAAATTGCTCACTCAAAACTTTAATGCCAATGGCGCACAAAGTAGAATTTTTGCTCACAAGGCTCCACAGCTTAGAGAGAGCATTGGGCCTCACCAATGTCAACCCCAAAACTACAGGCAGTAGACCAAGATAGCTGGTGACAGGAAATGCAAGCAGAGCGATGAGAGGCGTGCCGTGGTGAAGAACAAGCCAAGGGTCAGAGCCACGATGGAAACCTCTCTACCACAGTGGGAGGGCTTCTAATGTCCTGGCCCCACTGGTGGACCTCCTGATGGCACCTGGTATTTCTGGCCACTGTGTGACACAAGAGTGTTGGACTGGATGGGCCTTTGGCGTCTCTTATGTTCTTATGTTCACAGAGTGACCTGCCTCACTGTCCTGCTACATCTCTCAGCGTGGGTACAAGAACATGAGAAGAGCCATGCTGGATCAGACCAAAGGCCCAGTCAAGACCAGGATTTTATTCACACAGTGGCTAACCAGCTGCCTCTAGGAAGCCCACGAGCAGGGTGACTGTAACAGCATCCTCCCGCCTGTGCTCTCCAGAAACTGATATCAAAAACGCATACTGCCTCTAGTATGGGAGGGAGTAGACATCCATCATGACTGGTAGCCAATGATAACCCTGTCCTCCACAAATCCATCCACTCCCCTTTTAAAATCTTCCAAGTTGGCGGTCATCACCAGAGCCCATGGCAGCAACTTCCACAGCGTAACTATGCACTGTGTGAGGAAGTACTTCCCTTTGTCTTTCCTGAGTCTCCCACTCTTCAAGCTTCAATGGATGACCTGGGGTTCTAGTTTTATGGGACAGAGAGGAAAGCTTCCATTTTCTCCACACCATGGATAATTTTAAAGACCTCCATCACCTTACTTGCCTTTTTTCCTAAGATAAAGCTAGAGGGAGCCAGTTTGGTGTAGTGGTTAAGTGCGCGGACTCTAATCTGGGAGAGCCGGGTTTGATTCCCCACTCCTCCACTTGCAGCTGCTGGATGACCTTGGGCAAGCCGTAGTTCTGTCAGAGCTGTTCTCTCAAGGACAGTTCTGGAAAGAGCTCTCTCAGCCCCACCTAGCTCACAGGGTGTCTGTTGTGGGGAGGGGAAGGGAAAGGAATTTGTAAGCCGCTTTGAGATTCCGAGTGCAGGGTGGGATAGAAATCCAATCTTCATCATCTCCTCCTCCTCCGTCTTCACAGCCCTAAGCGTTTTAACCAATCCTCACAGGGCTCCAGCCCCCTGATCATTTTGGTTGTACTTTACTGCTCCTTTTTTTCAAGTTCTGTGTCTATGTGTTAAGCGCTGTCAAGTCAGTTATGACGTATGGAGACCCAATGGATTAATGGCCTGCAAAACATCAAATGATAAATAGCCTTGCTCAGGTCTTGCAAACAGAGGGCTGTTGGTTTCCTTGACGGAGTCGTTCCATCTCCTGTTGGGTCTTCCTCTTTTCCTGCTGCCTTCCACTTTTCCTAGCACGATTGTCTTTTCCAGTGACTCTTCTCTTCTCATAATGTGACCAAAGCACGATAGCCTCAGTTTAGTCATTTTAGCTTCTAGAAAGAGTTCAGGCTTGATCTGATACAGAGCCAACTTGTCTGTCTTTTTTGGCGGCCCACAGTATCCATAAAACTCTCCTCCAACACCATGTTTCAAAGGAATCAATTATCTTTCTCCATCAGCTCTCTCCACTGTCCAGCTTTCACACCCATACACAGTAATGGGGAATACTAGGGAATGAATTACCTTGTTCTGGGTTGCCAGCAACACATCCTTACACTTAAGAATCTCTGTCCTTCCCAGTCTCAGTCTCCTTCGGATTTTTTGGCTGCCGTCTCCCTTTTGGTTGATGATGGAGCCAAGGAACTGAAAACCATGAACAATTTCCACCTCCTCATCATCAACCTTAAATCTGTGTAATTCCTCAGTATCATGACTACTGTCTTCTTGATCTTCAGCTGTAATCCTGCTTCGGCACCTTCTGCTTTAATGCTCATCAGTAGTTTTGTCAAGCTCTACAAGTTCCCTTTTCAAGTGCAGTGGCCATAACTGTACACAGTATTCCCAAGTGTGGCCTCATCCCAGAGGTGGCATGCTGTGTTCGTGCCAAAAACAACAAATACGTTGGTGCTAGCAGGGCATCCTACCAAAAGACAGCATAAAATGGTAGCTGTGTAGGGGCCTCCACCTAGCTGGTGGGGTTCTATCACACGTGAGTCCTAGATTACAGTAAAGACACACGTGTATTTAGGACCTTTGCTGGCAGCTTTTCCAACAATAACAACAGCATTCCAAAAAGATTCTGAGGTTAAGAATTCTCCAGTTCTTCCATGCGGTATGCCAGCCCTGAGGCCACAAGGAAGCAGCTTACCCATGCCACTTGCTTCCCACCCCCGCGGTGAGGAGCTGGTTTCTGTCATGCTATAAAACTAAGGTATAATGTTATCTTATCCAGTTAGGGCAAGGTGCAAACATCTACGCTTTCACTGCATTAGTAATTTATTTAGGAGTGAGCTCCCGTCTCTCGTTCCAGCTCCTGCCAACCTAGCAGTTCGAAAGCAAGAAATTGCAAGTAGATAAATAGGTACCACTTCAGTGGGAAGGTAACAGCGTTCCGTGCGCCTTGGCGTTTAGTCATACCGGCCACATGACCATGGAAATGTCTTCGGACAGCGCTGGCTCTTCGGCTTTGAAACGGAGATGAGCACCGCAACCCTAGAGTCGGACTCGACTGGCTTTCGAGCAAGGGAACCTTTACCTTTACCTTTAAGGTTTTCATGGTCTTCACTTGGTTAAAAAACCTACAGAATGCTGAAACAAAACACACACCAAAAATGATATAAAAGCCATCCTGTTTCACACAGTGACCAACCAGTTACTTTGGAGGGCCAACAGCAGGGCATAGAGGCTGAGGTCTTCCCCTGAGGTTGCCTCCTGGCTCTGGGATTCAGAGGCTTAGTGCCTACGAATGTGGAGGTGCCCCACCGTCACCATGGCTAAACGGTGATGAACCTCTCCTCCGTGAATCTGTCTAACCCCCGTCTAAAGCTGTGTATGCCTGCGGTCATCACTACACCCCTCTGGCAGCAAATTCCATGTTTTAATCACTCGCTGAGTAAAGAAGTATCTCCTTCTGTCCATACTGAATCGACTCCCAGTTAACTTCACTGAATGCTTCTAAGTTCTAGTATTCTGAGGAACTACTACTTCTTAGGAAATTTTAAAATCCACATGGTCTTAACTAAAAAATTTTATCTGTATCAACTGTCTGGCTGCATTTTTGCTTGTTAACTAAATATAACATTTTAAGGTATTTGCTGATCATTGATCGTAATAAATCAAATTGATTGATTGATTGATTGAGGGAGGGAGGGAGAAAAAGTCCTCTTTGTCAACTCTCTCCACCAGGAGGAGGAAGAGGAGGAGGAGGAGGATTTTAAACCCCGCTTCTCTCTACCCAAAGGAGTCTCAAAGTGGCTGACAATCACCTTCCCTTCCTCTCCCAACAACAGGCACCTTGTGAGGTAAGTGGGGCTGAGAGATTTGAAAGAAACTGTGACTGGCCCAAGGTCACCCAGCTGGCTGCATGTGGAGGAGTGGGGAATCAAACCTGGCCCTCCAGATTAGAGTCCACTGCTCTGAATCACTACACCACGCTGGCTCGCACACCCATCAGCCTTTCCTCATAGGGAAGGTGTTCCAGCCCCTTAATCGACTTGGCTCCCCCTCTGCTCTGGCCTGGAACGCTATCCACGGTTACGAGGCCAGCTTCGTGTTCTCCTTTCTGAGGAGAAAATGTACAGGGTATTTTGCTTCCAGGTCTTTCCTAGTAATCAAGCTGAGTTAAACTACACATGCACCGAATTTCAGCTTTCTGTCTCTGGCGGAAACGCCTTAAGCCCTGTCAGCCAGATCTCCTTTAGATGATCCACTATAGACTAAAATAAAATGGAAAGAAATTCCTGTTAATTAGGACAAGTGATTATTGTCAGGAGCCTCTGAGAAAGCTAGGCTAGAACAACTGAAATGATTTATTCGTTCTTTTAAAGGGAAAGGGACTGTTCCGCGTTTGAAAGTACGGCGTTAGTTCTGCAAGTCAAGATGTTCAATGACACACATGTTCCTAAATTAAATAAAGCCGGTAAGAACTGTGGGTGGCGGCCTCTCTCCTACGAGTTGCACACAGCGCGCCTGTTCCAAAGAACAAAAGGCATGCTCTTTTACTGCCTCCACGAGGAAAATCAGATGCACTGTCACGGAGGGACTCTGAATGGTTTCCTGGCAAGTTAAAATACTGCTTGGTGAAGTAGACCTCTCTTCTATGAAATCTGTCTGATACCCTTTTAAACCTGTCTGTGCCTGTGGCCACACTACACCCTCTGGCAGTGAATCCCACATTTTAGCCACTTCCTGCATAAAGAACTGTTTCCTTTTGTTCATCCTCAGAAACTCACCCTTACAAGTTTTAAAAAATCCAGATGCTAAACAGAAAAAATGTATTTTGTTTTCAAATCAGGCAATTACCATCCCTGACATTGCATATTTACAACCACCGCCTCAGTGGGAAAGAGGGACAGTCCCAAACAAAGTCATGACGAGGAATTTATAAGAACACAAGAAGAGCCCTGTTGGATCAGACAAACGCTCCATCTAGCCCAGCATCCTGTCTCACAAAGTGGCCAACCAGTTCCTCTGGAAGGCCAACAATAGGGCAGAGAGACTAAGGCCTCCGTAAGAACATCAGAAGAGCCCTGCTGGATCAGACCAGTGGTCCGTCTAGCTCAGCATCCTGCATCACACAGTGGCCAGCCAGTTCCTCTGGAGGGCCAACAACAGGGCATAGAGGCCGAGGCCTTCATAAGAACATAAGAAGAGCCCTGCTGGATCAAAGCAGTGGTCCATCTAGTCCAGCATCCCATCTCACACAGTGGCCAACCAGTTCCTCTGGAAGGCCA